>NC_142026.1:76348404-76649004 GCF_982192425.1 Myodes glareolus
GAAGCTTTAGCAAGAGCAGTCAGAATGCCAAAGGAAATCTAGATGTTACAAATTGAAAATTAAGAATTTAAGGTATAGCTATTTGCAGAAGATATGATAGCATATATAAATGATTCCAGAAATACTAGCACAGGACTGCTACAGCTTGTCCATACCTAATGTGGTTGTGTACAAAATTATCTAAAAATATCAGTATTCCTCCTACACAAAAATAGTCATTAGACTCAGAAAAATTCAGTTGAACAATAGTCTTTATGATAGCCAGAAATAATGCAAAAATGTTTCAGGGATAATCTAGAAAGTAAAAGACTTTTAAGCTGTATGATGTTTGGATTTTATTCAAAATATCAAATTACTTTCAGTGCTCCAAGATTGACAAAAAGGTTGAGTTTAGACAGAGGGCATAGCAGGCTCTCTCTACCCATGAGTTGAAGTCTTCCTCAGGATCTCATATTCTGGCTGCTGCCCCAAGACATATAGAACTACACACTAAAACACATTTACATACACCCACACCCACCCCCATACACACACACACACACACACACACACACACACACATTCTTACAAACAAAAATACATACAAAGAGAAATACATACAAAATACAGCCACATAGTCATTGATACATACACACACATATATCAGAAGACAAACAAATAAACATACTGGCACACATAGACAGAGAGATATATAAATCGCAAAAGACATACAGAAAGAGAAACACAAAACACTTATACTGGCCCACAAACACATGTATATTCTCAGACAAATATACATAGACAGAAATACAGAAATACAAACAACCACAAAGGGAGATAATGACGTGAACAAACTTATTCACACATACAAAGACATACCAAGAGACACACATACCCAGATATACATATGTACAAGCACATACACAGACATATGAAGAACAAACATATAGACACATGGAGACACACGCACTGACAAATAAACACAGGTAGATAGAAATAAAACAAGCATCTAAAGAGAAAGACATTGGCATATGGCAAACTTAAGCTTATTTTCACTACTTCAGACAGAATGATATGAAGCTAGACAAAATATTATATGTCAACACAAATACAGACACTGATACAAAGAAACTCACAAACATACATCCATACACAATGAGAAGCCTCCATTCACATAAATGAATATACATGCATGTACTGAACTGAATCACAGCACAATTTGTTCTGTGATTATTTTCAGAGTTATAAGTGAGGTCCATATATATGATTATCACATATGTGACAATTAACAAATGAGTGCTCATCTTCTCAACATGGAGAGAATTAATGACATTATCATTCATGTGTTTGGTGTTAGGATAGAGTGATAATATTCAAGTGTTTTGTAACATAATTCATGATTTTCATTGACAAATAGTTTCTTCCATTCCATTGCCTTTACCTTAAAGATTTATACCAAACTCTAAACTTTTTTAGTAAGACAAAAGCTCAAAAATCTTTCATTTTGGTGAATATTTCTTAAAATACTAGATTTAGGCATCTGAGAGCATCTTAAGCACTATGACATTGATGATACCAAATGTGATCCAATAGAAGAAACACTACCATCAAGCAGTTGATACCAGGCAGTTTTCTATTGTAAATTGGCTGATTGCCTTCGTGTTGAAGAAGAACCTCATGCAACACATAGGCCATAGCATACACAGCATTGTATACATCATAACTGACCTCCCAAAAGACCATGTCAAAAGTCTGTACCATTTAGCATTCTAATGGGATATTGAATGAGCAGTTCTTCAATGCCTTACACATAGAGACCAAAAATTCAGCGTTAAACTTCATTTACTATGCCTTACTAGGTATTCATCTGAGATGGGTATCTGAGATGGGTCAATGCCTGGAAGAATATCTGAAAGCCTGAAATCTCATCAGGGTGGTGTGAAAATCTAGAGTCCCAAGGGATGAGTCAAGCGTGAAATATCTCTTGTACTGACATCCCTCTGTGAGGTGGTGACCCAATTTCTCTGCATACCTAGTGATTTCCAACTTTCTAAAGCAATAATCTAGATTACTATCTGTTTCACCGTAAATGGTAATCTTTTGTGGATGATATGAGGACTTGGTTATAATGCACCTTGGGCCTTGACATGTATAAATGTATGGTGACTGGGATCATACTGACTAAATCAAAGTAGACTACATAGTTCCCATATCTATTCTTAATTGTGACAGAAATTGAGTACCTTCTTCACTGTCTAATACGGCCAGCTCAATATCAGCTCCAATTTAAGTAGCCCATCAAAGAGATCATGGACAGAGATAGAGATGTATCTTTTGGACCATCTGATACAGATATAGAAATTGACCATGATCACTCATGATAGGACCAAAGGGTCCATTGGTATGCTGAATAACCTAGGAAACATGGAGCAGCATGTGGTACCATGCATTCCTAAGAACTTAAAAACACTATTCTGACAAGTGTTCTAGAAAATTTTCTTACCTGTTACTTTTATCCTCATCTCTCTATCACACAAGGAAAAGCAGAAGCCTCATCAAGTGTCTGAATAGTACCCTTAAACTGCACCGTGTGACATAACTGTGAGGCCATTCTGCTTCTCACACTCTTCATAGCATCTCAGAATGTTACAAATGAAAACACCCAAATGACTCAGATTGATTTAGAGGGAGATGACTAAATCAATTATGAAAAATGTTGCCCAGAAAGGTCCTATATGCACCAAATTACACCTGAACCAATCATTTCAGAAAATTAGGGAAAGTTTCATGGCTTTGTTAAGAAAATATCAGTGAGACTGTGTTATTTTGACACTGTATTACACTGACCCTGCTAATAATAATTCAAATATGAGAGATATATTTGGTAAAAGATCATGGTTCCTGCCGACATCATCAATGCAAAAAGCCAAGGCCAGAGCAAACTGGTAGTTTGTAGTTGGTGCACTATAAAAGTGTTCTTTATGAACAGAGATGTACAGATGATCATTTGAAGTCAGAACAAGGATTATCCTATAGTGGACACTATTCCCAACCTCCTTCAGTGATTGAAACAAATGTCTTGTATTGTGATGGTGAGATGACAGAAGTTGTTGGAAGCTTGCAAAAGCTTTAAAATTTCATGAGAGTGCATCTCCCATGAATACGATGAACTATTTGCATCTTTCCCTGTGAGAGCTGTCCACTTCCGGTTTCTGAGTGCTTGCTCAGAAGGCAAAAGATTGACCAAACGGTAAATCTGATAATATTTTCTTTTTGAACTTATTGAATAATATAAATAATACATGTGATGTGTTAGCTATGATTCTGTTATTTTTTTATCAAACAAACTGATCTGGATAAGATATTCAAAGAATTAATGGAGAGTGTACAGTAGTCTTTCTGCAGCAACATTTGGCTCCTGAACTTGTAATTCATTATATGTGATGGGAAACATAGTTAGAATATTCCCTCCTGTACTTTCTCATCTTGTTATTTTTTTCTCTCTGTTTTATATACTGCAGGCAAAAGAAAGAGGCTTTAAAAAGATTTATTTTTTAATAAATTTAAGTACCAGAGTACACTTGGTAAATACATGCATCTGTGTATATGGACATGAAAAATATTCATTTATGCCATATGAGAGTAATGGATTCCATGGTTTTGAATAACTCTTGACTTTAGATGGGACTGACCTCAAATGTGCAGTGATACACTGCTTCATTTTACAGATTCAGAGATTAAGATTAAGAATGTATTCCAGTAATGTGCACCTATTTTTTGTTTATACGGGTGTCTTCAATGCAATAATATTTGATATATCTGACCAACATAAATTGTAGAGAGCCTCATTAGTCTACATTTCCAATTACAAACCTACAACATGAGCATGCATTTGAGAATTTGGTGCATCTGGCAATTGCAGTGAGATTTTTTTTGTGCCACTATTACATTTTTGTGAAATAAAAAAGTTTAAGTGTATAATATATGGAAAATATTTATGAATTTTGATAATACAAATGGTTAACCAGCTAGTAGTGAACAATATCATCTTGTGTTTATGTTTAAGGGAGTAATAATAACACCTATGTCTTCATAAAATTAAATATTATCTGACAGATAAACATTAAACTCAAACATATGCTTTCATTCTGAATGATTCACTCAAAGTTAAATAAAATCAATTTCCCAATTAGAAATTTTACCACTATGGTATCTTTATGTATAAGTATAGATATTTTAAAAAATTAAAATAAATATAGATATTTACTTGTACATTTTAAAATAAAAAATCTTTGAATATTCTTTAATACCATATGGAAATGTCATTGTCATTGAAATTTCCAGTAACATTCAACAGGAATTTGAGAACATAACTTATGAAACTCAAACACTAACTCCTGCACACTAAGCATTAAGAAACATCAATGTCCTGAGCTGTTAGAGTGGGATAGTGATCTAACATGCTATTTCAAAATACCTATCAACAGTTCACAAAATTAAAATGTGTAGCTATGATTAGTAAAATTATTGAAAGAGAAACATAAAGTGGTAAATATGAGAGAATGTCAGAGAATAAATAGTTTATACATAAAGACAAGAGATATGTGCTTCTTAATAATGCCAAAGATGAGCTAACAGGTAACTGTTTTCAAGTGTTGCCAGGTATCACATGTCACGGCTTTCACTCAGACAAGTGGCAAGGAAAGTAAGCAGTCACCACTATTAGCAAGAGCCTAATATTTCAAATAAAGCAAACACATCATTTATACTCTGTATATTCCTTCTTTACTCTAAATAGAGAATGAAGAAGCATACTTAGAAAATAAAGGCCAATGGTCACACATGTATATAAGTGAAGTATAGAGAAACCAGAACACATAAGAAGTTCACAGAGGGCAGGTCTCCTACTATGATTCTTTATGCAGCATTAGAAGACACAGTGTGACCATATGCAGAGCATCTGAGAGAGTAAATGAACATCTATTTATAAAACCTCAGGAGCTATGGGTGCCACAAGTATTAATAGTTCTGGCATATGCATTTGAAGCTGCATGGTGACCAAAGGGTCATCACAGATTCTACTTGACAGCAATTTATTGCACCCATTTATTATGACACTTATTGAGAAGTATGGGGTTTCTTTTGACAACATATCACTGAGTACTCTTCTGCAGAACCTGTCAAAAGGAAGGCTATCTGTGATGGAAGAAGTTATAGAGATTCATTTTCACTTAGTTTCCTGCCTTATAAATAGAAGGAAAACTGGAAGAATAAGAGAACAGTACCTGGACAAATTAGAAGTAAAAAATAGCATTGGGTCTCTAAAAGAATTGGGGGGAGGTTAATTGGTATGCAGATTGGAATAAAAGAACAAAAGAGTTAAAGCATTGCTCTGATTCTCATCTTCTGGTATTTCCCATGAAATATTCATTATGACATTTACATCAAAAGTACAAGGAAACTTACTGCATATTCAGAATGTTTTTGAAGTAATCTCTCTCCACAGGCCACTGAACACTTGTAAGCATGAAGGTACAATCTTTCACCAAGTCTTCATCTTTGTCATTATTCTGCTCCATTCTCCAAAAGCACGTGGACCTAGGCATAAGAAGTGGAATATTCAGGAGAAAGAAGAGGAAAATCAAAGTGAACATCTTTGTTCTCCTCAGAGCCTGGGCAGTGTGTGTAGTGAAGTGCTATTCAGATCAGCACATTATAATCTCACCTGCTTTTATTTCTGAAGTCAAAGGAGAAGCTAATTGTTCACTCATGTTTCCCTTTTTCCTAAGTGGTTTTTCACCTCTGGAAGAATTTTGGACATTTTCTTCCCTGAAGCTCTGCACCTGATGCCCATGTTATTAAATTTGGTTGATAAGTATATATGAGAACAGTTAATGTAGTTTCTTGACATCATTCATATTTGTGAAAATTAAGGCTCCTTGGAGGATGCCATTTTCAGAAAATTTGGTCCCAGGACTTCCTGGGCATTCTGTTTATGTTTTACATTAATGCCTTAGAAATGATGTCAGTAGATTTTATTTGATGATCCACATTGAGACTTGCAACAGTGATTCAGGAAGGACTCATAAAATAGGAATTTCTGGTTACACACTGAAAGTTCTTTCACAAAGTCCCTGTTTTGGAAAAACATCTGCATGTTGAGAGCAAATGAGTTCCACACAGTATACCCAGTGTGGAGTATACTACAACAGTGATAATTACAGAATATTTAAAACAAATTCTGTGCTTCCATTATCTTGAGAACCAATAATCAGGCCAAATTCCAATTTTTCCTGAATCCTGCTGTTCTGCAACCATCCAGATCATCACCACAGAATTGGAGAAGATATGAAAAGATAAAAATTTATCAAATGGTCATGGGTCACTAGGATTAATATAGTAAAAATTTCCAGCTTATAGAAAGCAATCTATATATTTATTTCAATCCCCATCAAATATACTACACAATTATTTCCAGATCTATGGAGAAAATTTTTCAGTTTTACTGTAAACACAAAAAAAACCCAGAATATCTAAAAATAATACTGAAAATAGAAGCGGAGTAGCAGGTCTCACCATTTATAATTTTAAGACATACTACAATGCTATAGTAATAAAAAGCTCATAGTATTGGCATATAAACCAAAAAGTTGATCAAAGGAATAAAATTGAAGATACTTATAAGTCCAGACACCTTTGGACACCTGACCTTCAATAAGGAATTCAGAAATACACTCTGGAATAAATTCAGCATCTTCAACAAATAGGGTAATTGAACTGGATATTTGTATATAGACAAATGCATATAGAGCCATCTTCATCACCCTTTGCAGACTCTATTTTAAATAGATTAAAGAATTATTTTATTAATTTATTAAAGAGTTAATTTTTAGTTAATTTTATTAATTTATTAAGAAATTAATAAAACCAGATACACTAAACATCATAGAAGATAATGGGGTATAGCTTTGAACTCAATGACATTGGAGATGACTTTTGAACAGAGTAACGATGCAGCAAGTACTAAGATCAATAATTCATAAGTGAAACCTTAGGAGACTATAAAGTTTCTCTAAGGTAAATAACACTGTCATTTAGACAGAATAATAGTTAACAGAATGAGTGAAAGGTTTATCAATGTCATACCTAACAGAAACTAACATACAGCGTATAAAAAGACGTAAAGTAAAATCCTTACTAACCTACAGACTATGCCTCCCAGAAATTCAGACAGAATACCTGCAGACCTACAGTTCTCCCTCTTTCTCCTAGATCCGTCCCCCAAGTCTCAGCCTCAGCTTCGCAGCAGAACTCCTGTGGCAGTCTCCACAGCCCCACTGTATTGACTTCCCATGGATTCCATAGATCTTTCTCTACTAACCTCCCTCTAACCACCCATTTTTCTATCACAGAGCCCATCTCCAGCAGGCACATAGAGCTTACCCACAAGCCACTCCTTCTAGGAAACTAACCAGGCTTAGCACAATTCTTTTCTCTTCCTCTGTTCCTACAGAACCAATATCCCTATATCTTAAACAACTCTGCAGCAGAACAATCCTGAAGCTTGCTCTCTAAACTGAAAAACAACAAGAAAGCCAGCCAGGATAATATGTCTCCACTAGTGCTCAGTAACCCTGTCCCTACAGTCCCTGAAAGTTCCAACATAGCTGAAGTCACAAACAAAACCCTAAAATGTCCTTTATGAGATTTTTAAAGGTGAAACTTCTAAATCTTTTAAAGAAATCAAGGAAAAGCATGGTTAGGAACCAGAAGCTGAATGACTCAGAAAGCTAGGATAGAACCAAACCCAACTGACAAAAAAAAAAATCAATGAATTGATTTCTAATTCATGTATACTGCATTGGCACAACATCATCACCTGAGTCCAACCCAGCTTATCCATTTGTACCAAGAGAAAAGAAATAATAGGCAGCCAGATGGTAAGGGCCTAAATCCTGGCACTTAGAAGGCAGTGGTATGTTGATCTCTGTGAGTTCAAGGTCAGCCTGGTCTACAAGAGCCAGTTCCATGAGAGTGAAGGCTGTTACACGGAGAAACCCTGTCTCAAAAACCAAAAAGAAAAAAGAGGGGGGGGGAGGAAGGAAGGATGATAAGAAATTGCAGGTAGAGCAAGTAAAGAATTGATAAAGACAGAGACAAAGGGTAGAATCAGGAGGGCAATCTAGTTAAGACACAATTTGCCCACATTTGCCTATCATAGGCTTTGTATACCACCATCCAAAGAGGAGGAGAAAAACAAAAGACCATTTACCTAAATGGAAGGAACAAGCAAAGTGATCATCTTCTCAAATACACAAAACTTCAATTAGCCAAACCTTAGGTCAAAACCTACTGTTAATAGGCATACCCTGGGAAAAACCTCCTGTAAATGACCTTGAACACATAAGAATAGGCTTGAAATCGCTGCACTATTGTCAAGGTGTAAGGAATACACATCTGTGGACTAAGACATATTCTTCTTTCTTACTTTCTTTCTCTCTTTTAATTTGTTTTGGTTTTTTCACTTTTTTTTTTTGGTCCAATGTCTTTATTAGTAAAATCTACATCATTTGCTGGGAGAGGTGGTGCAGTGCTTTAATCTTAGCCCTTGGAAGCTATGGATCTCTTTGAGTTTAAGGCCAGCCAGGTCTACAGAATGAGGGCCAGGGCAGCCAGAGATACACAGAAAAACTCTATCACAAAAACAAAAACTAAAAAACAAACCAAACCAAACCAAAAACAACAACAACAACAAAAACAAAAACGAACCCTGCATCATTTAAAAGAAAACAGCAAACAATCACTCCATCCTTACTTTCAGAAAATCAAGACTGGAAGTTGTTTACTTGTTTTACTTAACCTTGCTACCTTGACACTAAGACTTTGACAAAGCACCTCGTGAATATTACAGACCAGTATCCCATTGTCACTAACAGCGTTAATAAATTATACAAGTTGAATACATTAACAACTGGAAAAAAAAACAATGCTAATGAGTTAATGGGGATTGTATTTGTCCATGAAAACAGGGTCGATTTAGCATACCACAGCCATTTAACATATCTTACTAAAATAAGGCATGTGACCATCTCTACAAAGAAATAGAATGCTCCAATGTTTGTAACATGAGGGCCAGCTTGTTGGGGTTTCTGTCCCGCCCAGTACCCCAACAAGCCAGCAAGTCCCAAGGAAAATCACACGGAGTCTATATCAGGTTATAAACTGATTGGTCCATTAGGTCAGGCTTCTTGTTAACTCTTATAACTTATATTAACCCATTATTCTCATCTATGTTAGCCATAATGGCTCAGTACCTTTTTCAGCGGGGGCAGCTTACATGTTGCTTCTTCAGTGATCTGCGCAGGAGTGACAAGGGAGGTTCTGCTTCCAGAATACTCCCAGTCTCTTTGCTCCACCCCTACTTCCTGTCTGGCTTTCCTGCCTATACTGCCTGCCTGGCCAATCAGCGTTTTATTAAAATATGATTGACAGAATACAGATAATTCTCCCACACCATTTCCCTCTCTCTTTTTTTTAAACAAAGGCAAATACCCATAGTCCATTTGTTGGGAATGTGGGCGTAGTATTTCAGGCTACTTCCTGCTGGTTGGGGACGCTGACAGTCTTATGGGGACCTAAAGAAAACTTAGAGTTATAATCAAGTCATGACTGGAGTATCCTGTGAGTCTCAATCATCTCAGGCGGCAGTCTTGAATCTGTTCTGGATGTAGAATTCAGACATCTGGGCCATCTGTTCCTGTCGGAGATTTCTCAGGTGGCCTCCCTTGGTCAAAGGTGATTATTCTTAACTCTGAATAAATCCAGAGTCTCTCGTTTTCTGTGGAAACAAAAGCAAAATCTCTTCTCCAAAGTAACATACCTTTTGACTTCAGTTTTGAAGCCAAGGTATTTTCAAAATTCCTATCTTGGGTTAGTTCAGCAGCATTTATAAACAAAAGTCTTTTAGCAGTTGTTGCTCCTTCCTCAGCATTCAAACAATTCAAAGAGAGCATAATAACATACAGTATCAAGATTCTCTTTGTATTTTTCATCTTTGTGTGGCTTTACTTTAACCTCTATTTTTTTTTATTTTTACTTTTACTTTTTGAGACAGGTTCTCTGTATATCTATGAAGTTGCACTGAAATTACTAGAAATGGATGAGCTGTTCATCATCATGGGAAAGAATAGAAATGAAAAACCCATGGTTTACCCCAAATTTAAATAAAATCTGTCTTACTTCTGCCTAACTCTGCAATATGGCAAAATCTTTAATTTTAAGATTTTTAATCTCATTTATTATCTGGCAATATAAATCATTAAATAATGGACATCTGGAATAGACATGAGTCTCAAGTTGTCATGCTAAGAATCAAATGTTTTATAAAAGTATAATACCTAGAAACAGGAAAACAATCACTGATTGATTGGGACCATTGAAAAACCCATCTGAAGTGTGAAGTTAGAAATTACTGAGAGTGACAGAATTGTATCTTTAGTGACATGGTGATGAAAAGGTGTCCATTATGTCAAAACCCACAGATATGTGTGCTTAAAATGAATACAATTTGTCTTAGTCAAATTATGCAAAAATACTTATTTGAAAGGGAAAGCACATTGCTTTTATAGTATGGAATTTACAAACTTATAATCACTTAACTTAATATCAACTTACACTTCAAAGTCACAACTATTTCTTTTTTTAAAATTTACTTATTTATCTATTTATAAGAATTTCCACTTCCTCCCCTCCTGCCAATACCCTCCGGCTCCCCCCCATTTCCTCTCCTTCTCCCTCTCCAGTCCCAAGAGCAGTCAGTGTTTCCCGCCCTGTGGGAAGTCCAAGTTCCTCCCCCCACCCTCCAGGTCCAGGAAGGTGAGCATCCAAACAGACCAGGATCCCAAAAAGCCAGTACATGCAGACGAAACAAGACCCAGTGCCATTATCAATGGCTTCTCAGTCAGCCCCCAAGTCAGCCACGTTCAGAGAATCCGGTTTGATCACATGCTCATTCAGTCCCAGTTCAGCAGGCCTTGGTGAGCTCTCATTAGATCAGTCCCCTTGTATCAGTGGGTGAACGCACCCCTCGCGGTCCTGACTTCCTTGTTCATGTTCTCCCTCCTTCTGCTCCTCATTTGGACCTTGGGGGCTCAGTCCAGTGCTCCAATGTGGGTCTCTGTCTCAATCACCATCCATCGTCGGATGAAGGTTCCCTCTGATCTTGCCTTCCTTGCTCACATTTTCCCTCCTTCTGCTTCTCATTTGGACCTAGGGAGTTAAGTCCTGTGTTCCAATGTGGGTTTCTGTCTCTATCTCCATCCATCGCTGGATGAAGGTTCTATTGTGATATGCAAGATATTCATCAGTGTGACTATGGTATAAGGCCAGTTCAGGCACCCACTCCTCTGCTGCCCAGGGAACAATCTGGGAACCTCTCCTTGGACCTGGGAACCCCTCTAGTATCAAGTCTCTTGCAAACCCTAAAATGGCTCCCTTAGTTGAGATATATACTTCCCTGCTCCCATATCCATCCTTCCTCCTTCCCCCCATCCCATTCCCCCAAGCTATCCCCCATCCTCCCCTTCTCTCTTTTCTCTAAACATCTCCCCTTATTTCCACCCTCCACCCCCGTGCAACCAAGTTTGCCTGACAATCTTGACTACTTCCAATATCCAGGAGGATAATTATATGATTTTCTTCAGGTTCGCCTTCTTATTTAGCTTCTCTAGAATCACGAATTATAGGCTAAAAACCTTTAATTATGGCTAGAATCCACTTATGAGTGAGTACATACCATATTCCTCTTTTTCGGTCTGGGTTACCTCACTCAGTAAAGCGTTTCTGTTTCCATATGCAAAATTCAGATGTCATTGTTTTTTACCGCTGAGTAAAACTCTAATGTGTATATGTTCCACACCTTCTTTAACCATTCTTCTATTGAGGGGCACCTAGGTTGTTTCCAGGTTCTGGCTATTACAAATAGTGCTGCTATGAACATAGTAGAACAAATACTTTTGTAGTATGATAGGGCGTCTCTTGGGTATATTCCCAAGAGTGGAATTGCTGGGTCCTGAGGGAGGTTGACTCCCAGTTTCCTGAGAAACCGCCACACTGATTTCCACAGTGGCTGCACAAGTTTGCATTCCCACCAACAATAGATGAGTGTTCCCCTCACTCCACATCCTCTCCAGCATAGGCTATCATTGGTGTTTTTGAGTTTAGCTATTCTGACAGGTGTAAGATGGTATCTCAAGGTGGTTTTGATTTGCATTTCCCTGATCGCTAAGGAGGTTGAGCATGACCTTAAGTGTCTTTTGGCCATTCAAAGTTCTTCTGCTGAGAATTCTCTGTTCAGTTCAGTACTCCATTTTTTAATTGGGTTAATTAGAGTTTTAGTGTCTAGTTTCTTGAGTTCTTTGTATATTTTGGAGATCAGACCTTTGTCTGATGAGGGGTTTGTGAAGATCGCCTCCCATTCGGAAGGTAGCCTTTTTGTCTTACTAACAGTGTCCTTTGCTTTAATTAACCCATTTCTATTAATCTGTGTATTGCCATGTGACAGTGGCTTACTGGTTAATGTTCCCAGCATCTGTCTCAGGTGGCTCCATCACTTCTCTCTGACTCCACCATTCTTTCTCCCAGCATTCAGTTCTGTCTTTCCCACCTACCTAAGTTCTGCCCTGCTATAGATCCAAAGCAGTTTTTTTATTCATTAATGGTAACCAAAGCATATAGAGGGAAATTACACATCAAAGAGGCAAACAAGAAAACCCATTATCGTTGAGAAACTCCTTGAGGGGCCTCTCAAAGGCCCCCAGGTCAAACATGATCCATTCATTTCTTGTCATTTTGGAGGACATGCCTCCACAAAAAAAATAAGAAATCCACTGCCTGCCCAAAGAAACTGTACTGCTCTGTTATAATAGCCATGGAGGATGAATCAAAAAATCCAACAGAAAATAGAAAACTTATGTTTTTACAGACTTCTATAAATGGGAGTATGAATAAATAACATTTTAATGGAAGGATTAATAGACATATCTGCAGATATAAGTATTATTATTTTTAGAATCCTGGCATCCGAATTAGCCTCTTCAGGATGCAGATATTCAATTCTTAGGAATTGAAACCCTGTCTCAGGTAAAACAAAGCATGAGATGGGTTGAATGATAGGGCCAGAAATACATAAAGGCTGAAGCTATATGTGGCTAATATAGAAGTAAATCTATGGAGTCATGATCTGTTACAACAATTGAATACCTAGATAAACATTTCTGCAGTCTCAGAAACAAACCATAAACCACCTCATATTTCTGAGAAAGATATTATAAGGTAGAATAAAAAAGACACTGACAATTCAGGCTATACAAAACACAGAACAACTGATGAACTTTCAGAGGTACCCAACCTTTAAAATGGTTAACTAAAAAACCTATATAGTTTATGAAGTGGTCTTTACCAATAGAGAAACTGAAGGCATTAAGACAGCTGGTACAGAAGTAACTAGATTCTCAGCCTATTGAATTCAACCAGTCCTTGGAATTCTCCTGTATTTGTTGTTTAAAAAGAAATCTGGGAAATGGAGAATGACAACAGATCTAAGAGCTGTTAGTAAGGTGTTTCAACCAATAGGCCCTCTATAATCTGGAATTCCTTCACCTTCTCTATTACCTAAAGTTTGGCCTCTTATAGATATTGATTTTAAAAAATTGTTTCTTCACTATATCATTTGAAGAAAGATACAGAAAAAAATTTGCCATCATAGTGCTTACTTATAATAATTCTCAGCCTGCTAAAAAGCATCAGTGCAAGATTTTCTCACAGGAAATTTTAAATAGCTTCTCCCTGTGTCAATATTTTGTAAGTCAGCCAAAAGAAATGATATGTAAACAATTTGCTGTTGATTGAGTTTTCTATTCTGCCCAGTTCCTACAGTAGTTAAGTCCCAAAAAATCACACAGAGGTCTACAGTAGTTATAAACTGATTGACCCATTAGCTCAGACTTCTTATTAACTAATTCTTGTAACTTACATTAACCCATAATTCTTTTATGAGGTATGTGGCTTGATACATTTTTCGGTAAAGCAGACACATCTTGCTTCCACTGAGGCTGGGTTATGACTGCCAATTGAAATGTCCCTCTTCCCAGAATTCTCATCGCCCTGCCTCTACTTCCTGCAAGGTTTCCCCACCTATACTTCCTGCCTGGTTACAGGCCAATCAGATTTTAATTAAAAATAATACAAGTGACAAGATAAAAGACCATTGCCCCACAGCACTTCCCCCTCCTTAAAAAAAAAACAAGAACTCTGATTCTAACATCCTTTGTTTAGCTTTTCTACTGACCATTGTCCATAACAACTTGTAACCAACATTCTAAACAAAGCAAAATATTCATAGTACAGTCATATTTTGGGAATGTAGGCATAGTTTTCCAGGCTATTTCCTGTTGACTGGGGGCATTGATAATTTTACAGGGACAGAAAGAAAATTTAGAATTCTGTTCAAATTTTGACTGGAAAATTATATGAGGCTTGATCATCTCAGGCAGCAGTCTTGAATCTGTTCTGGATGTAGAACTCAGACATCTAGGCCATCCGCTCCTAATGGAAATTTCTCAGGGCATCTTCCTTGATCAAACCTGATTTTTCTTAACCCATAATGAATGCACAGCTTCTCATTTCCTGTGGAAACAAAAGCAAAACCTCTTCTCCAAAGTAACATACCTTTTGACTTCAATTTTGAAGTCAAAGTATTTACAAAATACCTATCTTGGATTAATTCAGAAACATTTATAAACAAATATCTTTCAGCAGCTGTTGCTCCTTCCTCAGCATTCAAACAATTCAAAGAAAACCTATAGCATATTGGTTTATAGACTCTCTGTGTATTTTTCATCTTTATATGGCTTTATTTTCAACTCAACCTTTTTGTTTGTTTGTTTTTTGAGAGACAGGGTTTCTCTGTGTACCTTTTTCCTGGAACTCACTCTGTAGACCAGGCTGTCCTTGAACTCACAGAGATCCACCTGCCTCTGACTCCCAAGTGTTGGGATTAAAAGTGTGTGCCACCACACCCAACTACTCTTTTTTTGTTTTATATATTAAGGACATTTATCCATTTTCTTTTTTCTCCCAAGCCTATATATATTTTTAAACACACTCTAGACTGTTTAGAAGTTTTCCTCATCTGAATCTGTCTTTACTGTATATCTCTCTTTTTCTGACCACATGAGTCTTTAATTCGCTAAGTGAAATGGCTAGAATTAAAGCCGTGGTTTTGACATCTGGATCCAGCCCATTCTTTAGCTTTCTAAGATTCCAGCCTCATGGTGGAGGTACTGGCTGGAGCCATGTTTATTGCCACAACTCTATGGCATTTCAAGGTCCCTGCCACCACCAAAAAACATGCAGTCAGCTTTTCATCAACACTATTTAAGTGTTTATGGCAGGACCTATTAAAAGAGCTGCAGGTGTCACAGCTAGAGCTAAGTCAGGAAGCCTCTCTTAAATGAGAGCACTTGCCTCTAGCAAACAGAGCCCACCTGAGAAAGTGTTTCTCTAAAAAAGCGATGCTCCCCATCCCAGCCTTTATCCAGGAGAGAGTGAACTTCTAGCAGACTCCCATTGGAGGAGGGGTGAGTTTTCTCCTGGCCAGAGGGTTTCCCCTAGGAGGAATTCAGCCTTTCCCCACCCCCCTCGACAATCTGGTCACCAGGCAGAGGCGACTCCTCCCTGCGGAGCTCTCCTGAATCCACTCCCAGCCTTTATCCAGCTCAATCACATTCCTGGCCAGCAAGAGAGAGTGAACTTCTAGCAGACTTCCATTGGAGGAGTGGTGAGATTTCTCCTGGCCAGAGGGCTTCTGCTAGGAGGAATTCAGCCTTTCCCCGCCCCCCTCGACAATCTGGTCACCAGGCAGAGGCGACTCCTCCCTGCGGAGCTCTCCTGAATCCCCTCCCAGCCTTTATCCAGGAGAGAGTGAACTTCTAGCAGACTCCCATTGGAGGAGGGGTGAGTTTTCTCCTGGCCAGAGGGCTTCCTCTAGGAGGAATTCAGCCTTTCCCCGCCCCCCTCGACAATCTGGTCACCAGCCAGAGGCGACTCCTCCCTGCGGAGCTCTCCTGAATCCTGTCCCAGCCTTTATCCAGGTACACCTTCCTCTCTTCCCCCCTTCCCTCTGGGGCCACAAGATCTCCCCAGAGCAACTCCCTTGCTCGCTGGGCCTGGGTTGTGAGTGCAACCTGGTAGTAGGGAGTGCCTGTGTTTCAATAGACTGCCTGAGGAAAGGTAGGCCTTCTGTCAGTGAATTCCCTGCCCAACAAGGGAACCTGACCTGGTACTAGAAGATCCAGTAGAGAGCATTTGAAGGAAGAGATGGGCAGACGCCAAGGCAAGAACTCCTCCACCATTCTAAAAAGCAACATGAAAACACCAGAACCCAATGACCCTACAATAGAAGGACTTGAACCTCTTAATTCAGAAGAAGCGGGAAAAAATGCCCTTATGAAAGCAATAGAGTCCCTTAAACAGGATATGAATAACTCCCTTAAAGAACTGGATGAGAAGTATAACAAAAAGATTGAAGAAATGAGTAAAGAAATGGATGAAAAATATAAAAAAAACATCGAAGAAATGAGTAAATCCATGAATGATATACTGGGAAACCAAGAAAAAACAATCAAACAGGTAATGGAAACAGTTCAAGAATTGAAAACTGAAATGGAGGCAATGAAGAAAACACAAAACGAGGGCCGGCTGGATATGGAAAATCTAGGTAAACGAACAGAGACCACAGAATCAAGCATAACCAACAGGATACAAGAGATGGAAGAACGAATCTCAGAGTCTGAAGATACCATAGAGAAAATAAATGCTCTGATCAAAGAAAACAGCAAATCCAACAAATTCTCATCACAAAACATTCAAGAAATCTGGGACACAATAAAAAAAAACCAAATCTAAGAATAATAGGGATTGAAGAAGGAGAAGAACTGCAGATCAAAGGCCCAGAAAATATATTCAACAAAATTATAGAAGAAAACTTTCCCAATCTAAAGAATGATATCCCTATGAAGGTTCAAGAAGCATACAGAACACCGAATAGGCTTGATCAAAAAAAAACATCCCCTCGCCATATAATAATCAAAACACAAAACATACAGATTAAAGAAAGAATATTAAGAGCTGCAAAGGAAAAAGGGCAAGTAACTTATAAAGGTAAACCTATCAGACTTACACCGGACTTCTCTATGGAAACCATGAAAGCCAGAAGGTCCTGGATAGAGGTACTGCAGAAACTAAGAGACCATGGATGCAAGCCGAGACTAATATACCCAGCCAAGCTATCATTCACTATCAATGGAGAAAACAAAATATTCCAGGATAAGAACAAATTTAAACAATTCGCAGCCACAAACCCAGCCTTACAGAAAGTAATAGAAGGAAAATCGCAACCCAAGGAGTTCAACATTGCCAGCACTGCTTACAATAATTCAGACATCTAGCGACCCTTCACGAGCTTAACTCAAAGAAGGGACACATACAAACTCTATTAATCAAACAAACAAAAAGTAATAATAACCGGAGTCAACAACCACTGGTCATTAATATCACTTAATATTAATGGACTCAATTCACCTATAAAAAGGCACAGACTAAGAGATTGGATACGAAAATAGGATCCAACATTCTGCTGTTTACAAGAAACACACCTCAACCACAAAGACAGACACCTACTCAGAGTAAAGGGATGGGAAAAGGTTTTTCAAGCAAACGGACCTAAGAAACAAGCAGGTGTGGCCATTCTAATCTCCAACAAAATTGACTTCAAACTAAAATCAATCAGAAGAGATGGAGATGGACATTTTATACTTATAACAGGAACAATTCATCAGGAGGAAGTCTCAATCCTGAATATCTACGCCCCTAATATAAAGCCTCCTACTTATGTAAAAGAAACACTTCTAGAACTCAAGGCAGTCATCAAACCACACACACTAATAGTAGGAGACTTCAAAACTCCTCTCTCACCAATGGACAGGTCAATCAGACAGAAACCTAACAAAGAAATAAGAGAATTATTGGAGGTATTGAATCAAATGGACTTAACAGACATCTATAGAACATTCCACCCAAATAGGAAAGAATATACCTTCTTCTCTGCAGCTCATGGAACCTTCTCGAAAATTGACCACATACTGGGTAACAAAGCAAACTTCCACAGATACAAAAAAATATTAGTAACCACCTGTGTCTTGTCAGACCACCATGGATTAAAGTTAGAATTCAAGAACAGTGCTACCCCCAGGAAGCCATCAAATTCGTGGAAGTTGAACAGTCAACTACTGAATCACCCCTGGGTCAAGGAAGAAATAAAGAAAGAAATTAAAGTCTTCCTTGAATTTAATGAAAATAAAGACAAAACATACTCAAACCTATGGGACACTATGAAAGCAGTGCTAAGAGGAAAGTTCATAGCACTAAGTGCCCAATTAAAGAAAACGGAGAAAGCACACATTGGAGACTTAACAGCACACTTGAAAGCTCTCGAAAAAAAAAGAAGCTGATTCACCCAGGAGGAGTAGAAGACTGGAAATAATCAAACTGAGGGCTGAAATCAACAAAATAGAAACACAGAAAACAATCCAAAGAATCAATGAATCAAAAAGCTGGTTCTTGGAGAAAATCAACAAGATCGACAAACCCCTATCCAAATTAATCAAACGGCAGAGAGAGAACATGCAAATTAATAAGATCAGAAATGAAAAGGGGGACATAACCACAGACACAGAGGAAATCCAGAGAATCATTAGATCTTACTACGAAAATTTATATGCCACAAAGTTGGAAAATGTAAAAGAAATGGACATTTTTTTAGATAAGTGCCATATACCAAAGTTGAACCAAGAACAGGTGAGCAATCTAAATAGACCTGTCAGTCGTGAAGAATTAGAAGCTGTTATTAAAAATCTCCCTACCAAAAAAGCCCAGGACCAGATGGTTTCAATGCAGAATTCTACCGGAACTTCCAGGAAGAGCTAATACCTATACTCCTTAATGTATTTCACAACATAGAAACAGAAGAATCACTGCCAAACTCTTTTTATGAAGCTACAGTTACCCTGATACCAAAACCACACAAAGACACAACCAGGAAAGAGAATTACAGACCAATATCACTCATGAACATTGACGCAAAAATTCTCAATAAAATACTGGCAAACCGAATCCAAGAATACATTAGAAAAATTATCCATTATGATCAAGTGGGCTTCATCCCAGAGATGCAGGGTTGGTTCAACATACACAAATCTATCAATGTAATTCATCATATAAATAAACTGAAAGATAAAAACCATATGATCATTGCATTGGATGCTGAAAAAGTATTTGACAAAATTCAACACCCATTTATGATAAAGGTGTTGGAGAGACTAGGGATACAAGAATCATACCTAAATATAATAAAAGCAATATACAGCAAGCCGTCAGCTAACATCAAATTCAATGGAGAGAAACTCAAAGCCTTTCCACTAAAATCAGGAACACGACAAGGCTGTCCACTCTCACCATTCCTCTTCAATATAGTGCTTGAAGTTCTAGCAATAAGACAATAAGACAACATAAGGGGATCAAGGTGATTCGAATTGGAAAAGATGAAGTTAAACTTTCGTTATTTGCAGACGATATGATAGTGTACATCAGCACCCCCAAAAACTCTACCAAAGAACTCCTACAGTTGATAAATACCTTTAGTAATGTGGCAGGATACAAAATCAACTCCAAAAAATCAGTAGCCCTCCTTTACACAAAGGATAAAGAAGCAGAGAGGGAAATCAGAGAAACATCACCTTTCATGATAGCCACAAATAGCATAAAATATCTTGGGGTTACTCTAACCAAGGAAGTGAAAGACCTATTTGACAAGAACTTTAAGTCTTTGAAGAAAGAAATTGAGGAGGATACCAGAAAATGGAAAGACCTTCCCTGCTCTTGGATTGGGAGAATCAACATAGTAAAAATGGCAATTCTACCAAAAGCAATCTATAGATTCAATGCAATCCCCATCAAAATCCCATCAAACTTCTTCACAGACCTTGAGAGAACAATAATCAAGTTTATATGGCAAAACAAAAAACCCAGGATAGCCAAAACAATCTTATACAATAAAGGAACCTCTGCAGGCATTACCATCCCTGACTTCAAACTCTATTACAGAGCTACAGTATTGAAAACAGTTTGGTATTGGCATAACAACAGAGAAGTCGACCTGTGGAATCGAATAGAAGACCCGGGTATTAACCCACAAACTTATGAACACCTGATTTTTGACAAGGGAGCTAAAGCTATACAATGGAAGAAAGATAGCATCTTTAACAAATGGTGCTGGCATAACTGGATGTCAACCTGTAGAAGAATGAAAATAGATCCATATCTATCACCATGCACAAAACTCAGGTTCAAATGGATAAAAGACATCAACATTAATCCGACCACTTTGAACCTGATAGAAGAGAAAGTGGGAAGTAGTCTACAAGATATAGGCACAGGAGAACACTTCCTAAGCAGAACCCCAGGAGCGCAGACAATAAGAGAAGCAATAAATAAATGGGACCTCCTGAAACTGAGAAGATTCTGTAAAGCAAAGGACACTGTCAGTAAGACAAAAAGGCTACCTTCTGACTGGGAAAAGATCTTCACAAACCCTTCAACAGATAAAGGTCTGATCTCCAAAATATACAAAGAACTCAAGAAACTAGACACTAAAACTCTAATTAACCCAATTAAAAAATGGGGTACTGAACTTAACAGAGAATTCACAACAGATGAACTTCGAATGGCCAGAAGACACTTAAGGTCATGCTCAACCTCCTTAGCGATCAGGGAAATGCAAATCAAAACCACTTTGAGATACTATATTACACCTGTTAGAATAGCTAAAGTCAAAAACACCAATGATAGCCTATGCTGGAGAGGATGTGGGGTGAGGGGAACACTCATCCATTGTTGGTGGGACTGCAAACTTGTGCAGCCACTGTGGAAATCAGTGTGGCGGTTTCTCAGGAAACTGGGAGTCAACCTCCCTCAGGACCCAGCAATTCCACTCTTGGGAATATACCCTAAAGATTCCCTAACATACTACAAAAGCATTTGTTCTACTATGTTCATAGCAGCACTATTTGTAATAGCCAGAACCTGGAAACAGCCTAGGTGCCCCACAATAGAAGAATGGTTAAAAAAGGTGTGGAACATATACACATTAGAGTTTTACTCAGCGGTAAAAAACAATGACATCTTGAATTTTGCATGCAAATGGATGGAAATAGAAAACGCTTTACTGAGTGAGGTAAGCCAGACCCAAAAAGAGGAACACGGTATGTATTCACTCATAAGTGGATTCTAACCATAATTAAAGGTCTTTGAGCCTATTATTCGTGATCCTAGAGAAGGTAAATAAGAAGATGAACCTGATGAAGATTATTTAGCTATCCACCAGGAGGTAGGAAATAGACAAGAGTCCCGGAGCCTTTTTGAAAAGCCATTGACAATGACACTGGGACTTGCTTCCTCTGCATATACTGGATTTTGGCGCTCCAGTCTTTTGGACTCTCACCTTCCCTGGACCTGGAGGGAGGGGGGAGGAACTTGAACTTCCCACAGGGCAGGAAACCCTGACTGCTCTAGGGGATGGAGAGGGAGGAGGAGAGGGAGTGGGGGGAGTGGGAGGGTGTTGGGAGGAGGGGCTGAAATGGAAACTTTTATAATTTAATAAAAAAATAAAAAATAAAAAAAGCTATGCTTAACACTGTTATTTTGTGTCTAGAATTATTTTCCAAGCTCTCTAAAGTTTTATGTGGATATAGTTATCCACACATTGGGCACTATTCTGTTGACTGAGTTTTCTGTCCTTCACTGTTCTTCCCATCATTAAGTCCCAAAATAATTACACAGAGGTCTATATTAGTTATAAACTGATTGACCCATTAGCTCAGACTTCTTATTAACTAATTCTTATAACTTACATTAGCCCATAATTTTTTTATGAGTTGGCCACATGGGTTGGTACCATTTTGACGAGGCAGTCACATGTTGCTTCTTCTGAGGCTGGGTCACAACTGCTGACTGAAACTTCCTCTTCCCAGAATTCTCATTACCTCACTTCTACTTCCACCTTGTCATGTTGTCTATACTTTCTGCTTGGCTACAGTCTAATCAGTGTTTTTTTTAAAAAATAATACAAGTGACAGGATAAAAGACTATTGTCCCACATCATAAAGGTAAGATGCTCCTCAGGGTTCCTGCTACATAAAAGAGTCTGCTGGACATTCTTCAGGACACAGAAGAAAGTGACTGGCAAACTGCCAGTATAGGCAGAAGTCTGAAATCTCCTGCTTCATGAAAAAGTCTGCTGGATACTATGGGCCTGTAGGCTCAAGATGTACCCCAACGGTACAGAAGAACTATGGGTTACTGTCCTTGCAGTGAGATGTCTCTGTCAATTCTAGAATTTTGGAAGTTGCTTACAATGTCATTCTTGTTTACTTAGGTAATATTATATCCTTCTGGAGTCTTTGATGGAGTTCAAGAATAGATAGATAGTTGTCACTATAGTTTTCCTTAGTTATGACAAAACAAAAAGTAGCTATAAATATTGTAACTATAATTCTTGCTTGATACCTATTATATGTAATTTTACTATATTAAAGTTAAAGCCTTCCTTTTTGTTTAAACAGAAAAGGGAAAATGGTGTAGGAGGTCCTTCTGTCTATGTGTTGCTTTTTTTGGTTAATAAAAAAGAACTGGCTTGGCCTATTGCATGAAAGGAGGAAGGTGGAGTCAGAGAGATGCCATGGATTTGCTGCCAGAGATAGACATGCTAAAACTTTTCTGGTAGGCCACAGCCTCATAGTAATGCACAGATTAATAGAAGTGGGTTAAATTAATATGTAAGATGTAGCCAATAATAAGCTAAAACTAATGGGCCAAGCAGTGATATAATTAATACAGTGTCTGTGTAATTATTTGGAGTCTAAGCTAGCTGGGCCGCCAGAAACTACAGGCAATGTCCATCTCCTATAGATCTCTAAAGAAACTGGCAAGTTCTGAAATCTCTTTTCCTCAGTCTATGTAAATAGGCATGGGTGTGCATGGAGAATTATAGGCAGCAATCAGGAAAACATCTAGGAAGAAATGGCTAAACAGTATAGTATATATGGTAGTTCTACTTCTAGTTTTTTGAGAAAATTCTAGACTGTTTTCCAAAGTTGCTATTCGGAAATACGCTCCCACAAACAGTGGATAATACTGTTCCTTTCCACACATTCATGTCAGAAATTTTTTCTTCTGGTGATGGCCATTCTGACAGTATATTAAGCTCCCTGATAGTTGTGTATACAGAACTTTTTGTCGACATGCCTTGAAAAATACCCAAGCTAACTTCATACCCTTAGCAGAAAACGTGAGTGTATAAGCATATCTGGTGCCTATTGGCTTCAAAGACCTCCAGGCAGCTGCATTGGAAATTCCAAAGGAAATGGACAAATATCCTGATTCATACTACTTACCAAAATTATACCAACATGAAATAAATAAACTGATAATTAAGGAACAACATCAAGGCTGTAATAAAATGCATGAACCTTCATTCAAAAATTAAAAGAAAGAAAGAAAGAATAGAAAAAATCACAGAAGATTAATTCATCATAGAATTCTGTAAAAACTTCAGAGAAAAACTGATACTGAAACTATTTAAAGTAATTCTTGATATGAAAAGAAAGTGAGTAATCTAGACCCTTAATGAAGCTCATATTACTTGATTTCACACCAGATAAAGACACAAAAATGAAAGTAAAGACATATATAGTCATTTTGATTTTTATTAATTTTTTTATTTCACATGATATAACTCAGTGTCACGCATTCTCATCCCCTGAATTCCTACAATCCTGGACCATTTTCTAAAGCCGCAGGGCGATTGGTAATGAAAAGTCCCCAGACAATCTTAATACAAAATATACAGCTTTAATAAACAGGAGTAAGACTTACACCAGCTTACACCAGAATCCAAACGATCCATCCCAACGCAGGAGCCAGGCGAGAGCTAGTGGGAGCGCACTTGCAGGTTTATAGGCAATCTTTAGCCTAAGGGCGACACACCCCACAAACAGAAAGTGATTGGCTGAACTCCCCTATCATCTCTCCTTTTTTCTAAAATAAGACAGAACCAAACCAAATACAACTATATACAATAGAAGCAAATAATAAATATAAAGTTACAAACAACAAACAATGTTAAGCAAGAAACATATAACAAAAGTTTTACTAAACATTCTATTTCAGGGAGTCTAGATAATGTAGATGGTAACTACAACTATCTAATCTTCAACTCCATCAAAGATCTGAGAAGGAAAATAATTTTACTCAAGCAGCCCGGAAGTACAAGTGGGAAACTTCTGAAATGTGCAACGAATGGAAGAGACAACTGAATACCTGGGCAATCACCCAAAGTCTCGTATGCAATGTTGAGTCAACCAACTTTGGTTAAGGCCTGATGTAACTGACATGCCATTTTTCAAAGGCAAGAAACCTTTTAGGACTCTCTCGCCCTGTCTTGGCAAGATAAGACAATCCTGCTTTTATCCATTTACGGATATTCTGTAATTCTGTCAGTGGTTGAGGTATGGGCTTTTTCTTTGCCCAAAGGCCAGTTCTGCCAGAAAGAAGACAAGCTCCATGTGGAGTGTCTTTGGTGCTCAACATTCTCTCGGGAGTAGAGCAGTGATGCCAGGAGCGATTGTGTCTCACTACTATAGAACTATGAGTTAGATTAAAGGCCATTTTCCACAGCTCTTCGAAGAGGTTGAAGATTATACTCTCTATACTAAGTATGTTCTCTATGCACCTAAATAACCTTATGAGCCTAAATATAAATATAATAAACATATATGACTATGGATTTCTAACTAACTTGAAGACTAAGAGAATGAACAACTGTGCAATGAGTGAGGACAATGACCTCCAAATGTAAACAATGTATATCATTACATAAATATTTTAATCAGAGGTAGGAATGTAAATATATGTATATAATAATGCAAATAGAGGTAGAAGCATGCTCACATACAATATTCAATAAATCAATGTACAAAAATCAACACCAATACAATTTTCTAAAAACAATAACTCACAAATACCAATATATTATTATCCCATCACCAATCAATCCCTCTTTTTTTGATAAACACCCCTGAGTTTATAAAATACCTCCCCCATTCCCTCATCCCTATATCAGTTATAACCAATCCCTAAATGATGTCCCTAAACCTGAGGGCAAATTCTACTGGGAGAGGGGACGTCATCCTCTAAAATTGCTTCCAGCTGTCATGGGGGCGACGTTACTCTTAGGGGGTCCTGTGAAAATAAATGATGGTAAAATTCCCATATAAACATTTGGTGTGAGAGAGTTGTAAATAGTCTCCGAGTAGTTGGAGGAGGTCTGGCCAGAGTGTTGTCAAATATAAATAGTCTCTGAGTAGTTTGAGGAGGTCTGGCCAGAGTGTTGTCAAATATTGTGCATCATCCAAAACTGTTTTGTGTAGCTGGTACCAAAAAACAGGTCTAAAAAATAGCGCTATCAACATTATGACGTCATAGTAACCAGGTGAAGTTGGTGTTGTGGGGCCCCGTCTTCATCCTAGAAGCTTTAAAGATTACTGCAGGAAAATGTATTGTTTGTCATGGGAAAGTTAAACATTATCTACGAAGACATATACAGACATATATATATATATATATATATATATATATTAATAAAGATAGAAACAGATGTGGGGAAAGGCAAAGAAAATTTATCAATTATAGTTATTCTGTCCCGTATCTTGGCTCTTGACATGAGACAGAAACTCTGGGATATCTCTTATCAATAGGCTTGGAAATGAAGAGGGATACAGATAAAATAAAGATAGAAACAGATGTGGGGAAAGGCAAAGAAAATTTATCAATTATAGTTATTCTGTCCCGTATCTTGGCTCTTGACATGAGACAGAAACTCTGGGATATCTCTTATCAATAGGCTTGGAAATGAAGAGGGACTGAGCCATTGTCCAACTCCAAAATCAGCTCTACATATTTATAAATAAATGCACATTAGTACATATTTAAAAAATGATAATATTTACCTAAACTATTTGGATTCATTGTTGATCCTCTTTGGGTCATAGGTGGTTTCTATATTCAATTATCTAGGGTCTCTTGGATCCTTTGAAAATGAGCGTTCTCCTGTGGAGACAAAAAGAGAACCCTGCCCCCAACCTATATATTTCTCTTACCTTTGATGTGATTATTATCCTTGTAAGTGAGTTATCATTTATCTCTTCCAAGAGGCTTCTCCTCTTCAAACCGAACCTTTATTAATTTTGATGGTATCCACAATTTTTCCTCTCCTGTGGAAACAAGAGCAAAACCCCTTCCCCAAGGTAGCACATTTCCTGGTTTCCACTGTAAGGTCAGCACATCCTTGAAATAAATTGGTTGATTTAATTCAGCAGACTTTTCCAATATCCAATATCATTCTGCAGCCGTTGTCCCCTTCTCATTAGCATTGAGAAAATTCAAGGTTAATAAAGCACTATGTAACCTATTCCTGGGGGTATTTTCCACCCCTTTCTGTTTGTTCAACATATCTTTTATAGTTCGATTTGATCTTTCTATAACTGCTTAACCTGTAGCATTGTATGGTATACCTGTAACATGCTTAATATCATAATAAGCAAAAAATCGTTTCATTATCCTAGAAACATAAGCGAACCATTATCCGTCTTTATCTGTGTAGGTATACCCATGATGGCCATAACTTCTAATAAATGAGTGATTACTGAATCAGCTTTTTCTGAGCTTAAAGCAGTTGCCCATTGGAAACCAGAGTACATGTCAATGGTGTGATGTACATATTTTAATTTGCCAAATTCTGGAAAGTGAAACACATCCATCTGCCAAATTTCATTCCTTTTAATACCCTTTGGATTAGTCCCTGCAGGCAATGGTGTTTGGTTATAAGAAGAGCAAGTAGGGCATTTCTTTACAATCTCCTTAGCTTGTTGCCATGTAATAGAAAACTCTTTTTTCAAGTCTTTGCAATTGACATGATGTTTTTTATGAAATTCAGATGCCTGCAGCACACTACCAATCAATAATTGATCAATATCTGCATTACCTTGTGCTAGAGGACCTGGCAGACCCGTATGGGACCGGATATGCATTATATACATAGGGCAGAGCACTTAAGCTAGGAACTGGCTAGTCAGGGTAAAGGCCGTGGGGCCGCCGACGGACCCCAGGTGATGTGCACGCTCAGGCTGCTAGGCCTGCACCACGAGGGGTGGGGAAAAGGCCCATGTTCGGGCGCCAGATGAAACCGCAGGGAGATTGGTAATGAAAAGTCCCCAGACTATCTTAATACAAAATATACAGCTTTAATAAACAGGAGTAAGACTTAACACCAGCTTACACCAGAATCCAAATGATCCATCCCAATGCAGGAGCCAGGCAAGAGCTAGCGGGAGCTCGCTTGCAGGTTTATAGGCAAGCTTTAGCCTAAGGTCAACACGCCCCACAAACAGAAAGTGATTAGCTGAACTCCCCTATTAATTTTCTAATGATTCTCTCTCTCTCTCTCTCTCTCTCTCTCTCTCTCTCTCTCTCTCTCTCTCTCTTTCTCTCTATCTATCTTTCCCCACCTGTTTCTATGTGTCCTTCCCTACCTCTCTCTGTCTCTCTCATGTTCATTTCTATTCAATTTTTTTTTTGGTCCACCAAGATTAACTAGGGTCATCTGTGAGAATGTGGGTTTTGAGCTGTGTGTTATGGAAGCACAAAACAATTCCACACCAGCTAAGAATTGTGGATAACAAAAAGGGTAATTTATTTGAGGGGAAAAACTTACAGATCACCATACCAAACAACAGTCCTCTCATCACAAACAGGAAACAGAGAGTCTGCCAGCTGGAACAGGAGCTGGAAGCAAGAAAGAGAAAGCACACAATTCCCACTGCTTTTTAAAGTATAAAGGACCACAACCCAGTGGTCTAGTATCTTAAAGGCTATTGACTGACAGAACAGAATGTGTTCCCACAGCACCTCCCCTTTTTCTTTAAATAGGAGAGTTTCAAACCCAATAAAACTATGTACACTCGGTACAGATATCAAGTATAATTAGAATTATATCCAGTGTAAACAATATTAAGCAAGGAACATATGCTAAATGTTTTAATAAACATTCTATCCTATTGAGTCCAAGTCTTATATAATAAATGGCTTGGCTAGATCATAGGAGTACAGTAGCTATGACTATCCAATCTTCAACCCCATCAAAGACCTGAGAAGAGAGATAATATTACTTGAGCAGGCAAGAAGTACAATCAAGTAGCTACCAAAGCGAGCAATATATAATGGAGACAATTAGCTATCTAAGAAAACTCTCATTTTGCAATGTTGAAGCAACCAACTTTGGCTAAGGCCTGGTGTAACTAACAGACCATTTTCAGAGGCAGGAAATTTTTCAAAACCCTGCCTTGGCAATATTTGACAGTCCTGCTTATCCATCTCCAGATACTATTTAACTTGTCTGTGGTTGAGGCATTGTCAGTTCCTTGCCCAAAGGCCAGTTTTGTCAAGAAGAAAACAAGCTCCAAGTGGAGTGTCTTTGGTGCTCAACATTCTCTAGGGAATAGATTGGTGCTGTCAGAAGCAATAACGTCCCATGTCAACAGAACCTTAAGTTATTTAAATGTCATGTTCCACAGATCCTTGAAGTGATCGTAGAATACCTATCTAGACAGAATACAGTCTCTATTTATCTAAAGAACCTCATTGATCTAACTGTATGTACAAAAAACATGAACAACTATTGACCTATTATAATATGAAAATATACCCTAAAAGCTATATCAATATATAAAATGTCCTAAACTGAGGTAGAAGTATGCATATATACAATATAACAAAATAACTTTGTATATATGTGCAAATAATATAAACAAAAGTAAAAAATATAATTTGAACTTGTATCAATATACAAAAACTATACCAATGTAAATAGCCATAAATAATACCTCACAAGTATTCACTCTATTACCCACTATTACTATTCCTCCCTTTTTTGACACATGAAGCTGTTTAATTAGGTTGTTAGCAAGTTAGGAAACCAGTTTGTGAGGATATATCCCATTCGTCAGAGAGAACTGAGAGCACAGGTAGCCCTGCAGTTGAAGAACAGCTTTGATCTTTAGCAGAATCTGTGAGTTCACGGTTTTATGATCAGCCTTGCGCTGCTCTGTAATCTCATATTTCTCCTCTGTGTCAAAGATCTCGCCCTCCTGGTGCCTGGACTACCCATCTGCTTTTTCTTGAAGTAAGCATCAGTCAGGTGGTTGAGGATTTTAACAGTGCTGATATCAACTTTTGTAGAGGTGGCGATGATAAACTTCTGATGTGTTCTTCTCAGATGAAGTTTGTTGAGGGCAAGAGGTCCTGTCACAAGCAGTTTACTGTCACAATGGTTTACCACTACCCAGTTGCTTTAGGAAAACCCCTCCCTTGTTCCTGTGGCGCCTGGTGAGGATGATGAGGACAATCCCAGGAGTGATCTGGCACGCAGGCATCTCACGTGCTGACTGAAGGGCTTTTTGCCATGGCTCAGCAGCTTCCGAGGCACATCTTCAGTAATATAATACCTGGGAATTTTTTGAAGCTTAACCACCGGGTACCACCATTCTTACAATTATCAACTCGTTTTGTGACAGTAGCAAGGACCTTTTCCTTTTTCTTCTTCTTTTCAACCTTGGTTTTTCCAGCTACGTAAGCCCAGGCACCCTATAGGTTCAGCAGAAAAGATACAACAAAGACAGTGAATTCCCTTCTCCTAAAATCCATCCATAGCCACAGTTGAAAGGTAAAGGGTCAGGCCCTGTGAGCCTCTCCCCTTCCTAGACTGATTGTGGCTAGGGCTGGTCTTGAGTGAGGCTAGTGCAGGTGAATACAGTTGCTTTGGGTTACTGATTACTATAGTTGTGTGGAGTCTGGAGAACGGCATGTCACGGCCATGTACGTTTTTCCATTCTTATTGCCTCCCCACATCCTTTTCCTCAATATTCCCATAGCCGTAGATGGCATGGTACAGCTTATTTTTTAAGACTGTTACAATATACATTGCTTATTTTCTTCATCAGGAACAACAATGAGTTTCTGCATTTACCACTGCATATTTTAAAAACTAAATTTTCTATGTTTTATCTAAAAACACCTTTTAATTGGATTTTGGAAAACAAAGATTCTTGAGAGCCAGCAAAATGGCAATGCCACCATGTAGCAGTTAAAGCACATGTTGAATTCAGCACTGGGCTGTTAATGGACTGACTGACCACTGCCTCCTAAGACACCTATTTCCTTTCAAAATCCTAAGTTCCTGAAATGTCTTCCCCCAAGTCAATATTGCTAATAATGTAACTAGAGATACTTGTCTTGTAATTGCGGAGGTCTATGAGGGAAAAATAAAGATGGCTTTTTAGGGTCACTTCATTTAATAACGGCAAAAATGATTATCCCGTTTCCCAGTTAAGATCTCCATGGTGAGTTCCTGTACTGCCGGATTTCACTTTTACCTTTAACAGAGCTACTTGCATGGAGCATTTTATTTTAATTCTTCATTTTCTTTGATTGAAAAATCCAGCTCCTCTACTTTGTCTTCAAATTATGATATTCTCTCTCCTACGTGATTTATTTTATTATTAGGCTTATTGCATTTTGTATTTCCTGTTTCATTTCAATTTGGGTTTTTCGATGTTTCTAACTATTTATCGAATTTGGCTTTCAAATCCTGCATTGTCTTCATTTCCTTCAGGCATTTGCTTCGTTTTCTTGCCCGTAAATAATTTTATACTTAACCTCTTTGAGCTCGTTTACGTGCTTTATATACTTTGACCTCCTTAAACATGATTCTGAATTTTTGAGTTCTGTAGCTTGGATATCATTCAAAGTGCTTTCCTTAAGGGTACAGAGATATGGTTTGAGTCAAAAGACATTTTGTCTTTAATTTGTTCTGGAATGGGACTTGATCATAAGAATTTAGGGTGCTGTGCCTTCTTAACCCAAGATGAGAACCTAGGCTGGTTACTTGTATCTGAAGGGGTCAGATCACAGAGTCAGACAGCTTGAGTGCAGCGTACTCCTAGATCTGCTCTAGGCTGGCAGCAAGCATGTAGGGAGACTGTGCAGAGCGGGTCCAGGGCAGCCTGACAGCCTGAGCTGGGTGGAAGACAGCCTGAGACGGAGTGAGTGGGGAGGGTCTTCGCGGGCGGGGACGTTCGCTTGATCAGACGAGAGATGATAAAAGGAAAAAACTTGGATGGATTTAGAAAACTAATTAAGAAAGAGAAAGTGTCTGCGTACGCGGACGTAGAGGAACCACGTAACCGGAACCGGTGTGTAGTGGGCGGAGCCAGGAAAGCACTCCAAGGAGCCATGCCAGAGTGACAGGAAAATCCACCATTCACTGTGGGACCTGGGGGTTCCATGCTCCCGATTCCGGGGCGGAGGACACTGGCTTCTGTACACAAGCCTAAAAATTCACGGTAGCCACAGGTGCCACGTGGGGTGTCCTAGGAAAGTCACCTGTCAGCAGCAGAGTGGCGGGAAAGGCAGTCCGGCGGCGCTGGAACCTCCCAGGTCAGAGGAGCTGCGGGGCTGGGAACTGCGAGAACGTAGCAGGGTTGTGCTCTCTGAGGCTGCTCTTAAGGACGCCACTCTCACAGTTCTGTCCTGGAAATCTTACCATTGTCTGGAAGTTTGAGATCCTATGAACTAGGACTCATCCTGATTTTTTGATTTATCATATTGTTGTCAAAATATTTTCATAAAATAACCTGGTAGAGCGTTTGCATTATATGCTGCCTACCAAACAGGGTTCTCTTTGCTATTATTGTAGCAGTTACAAAGATCTCGAAATTTAAATTCATGCATGCATTCCCTAGGACTAGGCACCCAGATAGCCTTGTAGATTTTAGTCACATGAGGAACCAGTGCAGGTTTGATTGAATCAGAAAATACAGTGTGACGGGTTTAAGACAGAGCAGAGGTTCCTCCATCTTGTATTCTTGCTGAAGCTGTTTCCAGGGTTAACTAGAATTTGATTTCCTTGATGGAGAATCCCATGGAAAACTACCCAACTCTATACGAGGAACTAAAGGTCAGGATGTCCTATCTAACCTATCTGATTTAGCCTTTGTTAAAACTGTTTGTGGAGAACCTTCTCCAGGTGATCTTTCATCCTAGCTGCCTGTGTGTGCAGGAACCCTCCTGAGGGAGGGTAATGTCCTCTCTTAGCTCCTGTTAAAAACTGCTTGCTTCAAACTACTGGTACTGCAGAAGTTCCCCTGTAACTGCCAAGCAAGACACCTACGCCTAGGTCTCTGTCCTTAAAAATTCTGTGTTCTGGATACTTGGAGCCTCGCCTAGGACCCTGAACACTTGGGTATGGTGTCAAATGACTGGAATAAATCAAGTCTATTTTGGCTTGGCTACAAACTGTTTGAGTGCTAATCTCTGGTGGGCTACTCATAACAATACTTTATCAAGTTCTGCAATAATGATTGTGAACATTAACTTTTACGAGGCAAACTTTAACCCCTACTAATTTAACATCTGAAAAGTATGCACTCTATGATGTACATGCAGCATCTACAAATGTATCTGCATATCTCAGATACTAATGTGATAACTTAGGTCCAAGCAATCCCTATATGGATGCTATGAGTGAATATCAGTCCATACTATTTTTTAGTTAGAAAACTCATTATAGATGAAAACAAAAGTAGAAAGCATTTTTTGAGTATTTATGCTCACTCACTTAGATCAGAAAAATGTCTTCATGGTTCAAGAAAAGCACTCTGTCCATGCAAATGTGACTAAATAGTTGTTTTTTATTTCAGGGTTTGTTGACATTCCACGCTGTGACTGTGGACTTCTTTCTTGCAGGAGGAGTGGGAATGCCTGGACCCTGCTCACAAGTCTCTATACAGAGATCTCCTGTTGAAGAAACACAACAGTCTGGTTTCTGTGGGTGAAAATAGGTTTTTTGCAGCCTTCCTTTCTCCTGCTCCGGGTTCCTGGGAAAACTTCTCTGCATGTATGGGAGCTGTGTGTGAATGAGTCTCTCATCTCAGAGAGTAAAGTGAAATCCTCAGAGAAAGACATTTTACCTGGTATTCTCTCTCCTTTTACAGGTGTCAGCATCTTTCATGTTTGTTCCATGGAAAGTTTCAGGTGCTTTTTGAAGAATCGCTTTCCCTTATGCAGGTCTCCCACTACTCAACCAGTCCTGCTCACCTGTCAGTTAGAACCAAAAGCCCTGGGATGGTGTAGAGAGAGGAGACAGTGGCAAAGGATCCAGGTATGCAGGAGTCACTGAGGAGGAGGTGAAGGAATGGGGAGGGACTCGAGTGACAGTAAAAAAAGAACTTGAAATTGATTTTGCCACATTCTATTTCATTCAAACTGATTATAGATAATTCCCTGAGGATAACCTCAGGATTATCCTATTGTAGGTATTAGAGGACTCTTTGAAAAAGATTCAATAGCAAATAAAATTTTATTTGATTTTGCATATGAGTGATGCTGTCCCTCTTTCATTCAGATTGCTGATCATGCCTTCATACCAATTGTAAATGTTTTCATTACTATAATTTGAATATAATATTTAGTTAGAACCATTGATGCCTCTTGGTTTTTCCTGTTCTCATTTTTTGAAGCATTTTCTAATTCCTTCAGTTTTATTCCTTTATATTTGGCTATTTACTTTTCCCAATACCATTGGTTGATGAGGCTGTCTATTCTATAGTTTACGTTTTCGCCTTTTTGTTGAAATTTGACTGTGTCCTGGTTCTATATTTGCTTCTCTTATTGTGTTGTGTGTTTACTTTTCTGTCATTCCCAAGGTGCTGTTGTTCTGTGTCTCTCTGCAGTGTCATCAGAAGGCACAGCTGGGATGATTGAAACTCTGCTCTGTGTGCCTGGGGTTGCTCTTAGGGTCTTTGTGTTTCCATGTAGATTTGTAGGATTCTCTTTATTGTTTCTCTGAAGTAATCGTGGGGAGCTTGATTGTTCTGGATTTTGAGTTAATCATATAAATCTTTTAACACTGATAATTTTATAATAATATATCATATTCCAGGTGCATGCAAGATTTTCTCACCTTTTGTCATTCTCAATTCCTTCAGTGAATTCAAGTTTTCATTTTAGAGGTCTCTTCTGCTTGGTTAGTTTTTTCTTTGTTTTCTTCATAAAAAAAAAACAACATGTTTTTGTTTACTATCTGCTTATAATTAAATAAATAGAACAGTAACAAAGTTTCAGACTTTTCTAATTAGTTGGTTATATAGATGATAAAAAGGATCTGCCTCTAACCAGGCATTGGTAACTTCCTTAAATTCTATTAGTTTAAATTTTGTTTATTTTTTTATAGTTAATAAATACTGATATTTAACCATTGCATAGGTTTAATCACTCACCATTACCATCTTTTTACCCTTCTCTCTCAACCCTGACTAGCCATGTTTTCTTTACACTAACCACCCACATACTTCATGTATGATTTTAGGCAGGTTTAGGCTAGGTTGCCAGATCATAGTGTGCTCATAATTCCAACTGGCATGTCATATGGCAAAAGTTTTATATATGCCCCTTCCCATCCTCCATACATATATTTCCTTCTGTGTTACCATCCTCAGATCAAGCCAGAAAACCTTCCTTCTCTTATTCACAAAGTAATCTTACCCTATGACATCAGTGGGCATGCCTTGCCTGACATATTGGGACTTTTGCACCCAAGACCCCTATCTAGATATAACTGTTGACAACTCTGACCCTTGTCCTAGCCTGCATAGTAGTTTTGACACTATGAATGGTACCACCAAGGAGTCCAGGATATTTCTAAACACTGGGAGTGGTCTGCTGACTTCTCAGCATCCTCTCATTGGTATGTACAAAAAACAAACAAACAAAAACCTCAAAACCAAGTGATGCCGTGTGTGGGTTATATAGCTTATTAAGAGGGTTATCAGGACTATTAGATCTGAGCTTTCACATGAATATTGAATTACAGAGTTCTATTTCCTCTGTAAGAGGTCTGCTGGGTTTCTGAGTCTCTTATACTTTCTTCTTTAAATTTTTCTGTTCTTCTTGAACTGTCTACCCACTAATACATGAATTAGTGTAGAAGGAGTGTACACCCTCCTTTGTCCTGATTGCAGTAGTCCATCTATTGTAGTGTTAGGTTTAGGTTTGTCTCATTATCTTTAGTATGATATGTTCCTTCCATGCTTACATTCTTCAGAGCTTTTTTACTGAGCAAATATGTTATTTGTTCATGAGTCTTTCTTGAGTCTATTGACATGATCATGTTTCATTTCACTGAGTTCATTTCCCTGAGCTTTTAGTCTCTTTCCATGTAATTTAGTCTCTGTATCTATATCCATCCTGACAAGTGATCTGTAATTTTGTTCTTTGCATATATTTGGGGTTTTTTTTTCATCTCTTTCGGGTGTCCATATAAAGCTAGCTTTGTTGGGTGACTCTTAGATTTCCTTTTTTTGTGTTTTCTGCAATATTCTCCTTTTGCCATTAGTGTAAGATTTGTCTAAAGGAAAGGAGAGTTCATGCTAAATCTATCCAGTCCTCAGAAACTTTAAGAAGAAATGCTTCCTGCTTCAGTTTTAGCACTTGCATAATGCCTACTATTATAAGACACAGAAAGTTGGTCTATTCACTTGTTTCTAGGAACTCATCCTTTTCTCCTTTAATTCTGATTTATTTGCACATGACTTTCCTCAACACTCCATACGGTAACACTGACATACACTGCAATGTCCTCTTTTTAGCTCTTGTCCTAATACTTAGGCATTCACTCTTTTCTTTCAAATTAAGAGTAATATCTTTTGTCAGTACTTTCCTCTCTTCACAGAAACAAGTCTATGTCGTTGACTCATTGTATTGTCTTTGCCTCTCTATTTTATTAATTTCATTTCAGTCTTTCTACTATCTTTCATGTAGTAGTTCAGACTGGTTTGTTCTTCTGCTTCTAAGTCCTCAGGCACATAATTATGCCCAAGTGTTTTTCACAGTCAGCACCTCTTGCTGTCATAACTTCTGAGCATGTCTTTGCCACTTACCTGTGTGACTGTCTTTGATGGCATTGTACTTACCCTGATGATGGAGTAAGTCACAAAACAAGACAATCCCACACAAACTCAGAATTAAGATTAATAAAAGGGTTATTTATTTAAAAGGAAAAACTTACAGATCACCGTCCTAGACAACAGCCTCCTGCAGGAACAGGAAAAGCATCTGATAGTCAGAAGCGGAATCCGAAGTAAGCAAGAGAGAGCGAGGGCTGCCGCTGCTTATTTTTAAAGCAAAAGACACCACACCCCAGTGGGCTGGTACCTCAAAAGCTATTGGTTGAAGGAGCAGAAATAGCTTCCGCAGCACCCTGACACTGTAAGAAAAAAAATCCTCAGTGCTCCGTGAATCCTGTTTCATTGTTCCTTGATTTAAGTCTCTACAGTAGCTACTTAAGGGACAGTACACAAGGGACTGGAGAGGTGGTTCAGCAGTTTAGACCAGTTGTTGTTCTTACAGTTTCCAGGTTCAGTTCACCTCACAGTCTCATGTAACTCAGGTTCCAGAGGATCTGTTGCCTTTTTATGACCACTGTAGGCACTGCATGTAAGCAGTGCTTAGACTTATGTTGAGGCAAAGTCACTCATATACATTTAAAAAAGAGGAAGAAAGAGAAAAAAGAAGCAGCAGATGGTCTAGAGGTAATACATAAAAATTCAAAAGAAAAAAACAGTACAGGAAAGAACTTGGAGGTATCACTGATAGTGTGAGAGTTAAATATAGAGCCTGCATATGATATGGGATAGCTGGCACCTCATGTCAGCATTGGGAGAGTTAGGAATGATCCTTGTGGATGAGAAATAAAGTTGTTTCTGTGCATGGAGCCCAGATCTGGAAAACATTCTCTGCCCATTGTTATATAGCAAAAGAAAGCTTATCATACTGACGATGTAGTTAGGAACACAGCAGAAACTTTTGAGAGGATCATCCCTATTTGTGGAAGAATTCGTAATACAAGAAAATTCTGTGAACCAGAATCATCTACAGAGAAGTCTGCTATGGAAGGAAAGTGAATTGATTTCAAGCACCACAGTTTTCTTCTTCTGTGGTGTAATGACAGAACCCAGATCTCAAAAATCTCCTCCCTGATCAGTCAGGTGTGATACTGAAAGAACATGTTCCCACTCTAAGTAGCTCAAGTTTACCAAAGAGGACTTGAGATAAAGGGCTTCGTGATTATTATGTCCTAAATCATACACAACTCTTCCATGATGTTCATGTGTGTTATATATTCAGAATCCAAACACACTGACTGACATTCTTTCTCACTGTCACCCTTAATGCTGTGCTGTGGTTTGCAGTTGAGCTTCTAAAGTCCTGCAGGTCTTGTATATTCTTCTCTGAGAAGAGTTCACTATTCTCTGGGAACTTTTGGTTCTGCTGAATTTCATCTTCATCTCTACACTGCTGTTGAATTTCACGTTGCTGCAGTGAATTCCACTCACCTTTTCATGATACCACCTTTTGTTAAAAGAGTAAGCGTTTATTTTCTATTGCTGCTTATCAGGTCCTTCCCTTTTTGCTATTTTAAAAACAATGGATTCTCCAGTCATGTGTCCTCAGGTTTCTTCTGGGTAGGATTAGTAAAGCTGTTGAGTATTGGCAGAGATTGCTCCTTCATTTCAGGCCACTCAGACCAAAAATAATTATGCAGAAATTGTATTAATTAAATCACTGCTTGGCCTATTAGCTTGTACATATGTCTAGCTGGCTCTTACATCTTAAATCAATCCATCTCTATTAATCTATGCATCACCAAGAGGTTGTAGCCTACCAGCAAGGTTCCATCATCTGTCTCCTCTGGTGGTGGCTACATGGTGTCTCTGTGACTCCACCTTTTTTCTTTCAGCATTCATTTAGTTTTCCTTGCATATCTCTGTTCTGCCCTGTCATAGGCCAAAGCAGCTTCTTTATTCATTAACAAATAAAAGCAACACATATACAGAAGTGAATCCCATTTCATCTCCCCTTCTCTGTCTAAATGAAAAGGAAATTTTTAACTTGAATATAATAAAATTACATACAACAAAACAGGTATCAAGCAAGAATTATAGTTAGAATATTTATATCTACCTTATCTTTTATCATAACTAAGAAAAACTATAATTATAACTATCTGTCCTTCAACTCCATCAAAGACTGCAGAAGGATATAATGTTACCAACGTTAACAGAAGTTCATTGTAAGCAACTTCCAAACTCTCTAGAATTGACAGACACATGTCCCTGACTGGACAGTCACCCAAAGCTCTTCTGTAACATTGGAGCATCCATCTTCAGCATACAGGCCCAGGGTATCTAGCACAATTTTCCATGAAGCAGAAAATTCAAAGACAGTTCCATCTATTTTGACAGTTTGCCAATCACTGTCTTCTGTGTCCTGCAGAATGTCTGGCAAACTCTTTCATGAAGCAGAAACCCTAAAGGGCCATCTCACCTTCTTTAGGTAACTTTAGCAGTCATATTTTTGTGGGTCCTGCATATTCAGTTTATAAGTGTAACATCAAAATGTCCAGACAAAAGCAGTTTCTTGACTAAATTGCTAGTAAGCTCCATAAGGAGCCTCTGTGAGGCCCATCTTCCTCTCAAAGTAATTGGTAGTGCCAGGAGCAGATGTGTCTCCTGTCATAAAAAGTCATAAGTTATTAAAACATTTTAAATGCCATATTCTGTTAGTCTTTGAGAGATTGACGAATAACTATCCATATGAAATATATCTCTGTACATTTAGAAAACCAAACTAACATATCTACAAGCTTAACAATTATAGATGAGTATCAATTAACTTTATTTCTTAATTATACATTATATTTTAAATGAGCTGCACAAACACAATTATCTTAATCAAGAAGAGCAGAAATAGACATATAACAGAATTGACTTTAAATTTGTAGCAATAAACCAAGATCCATAACAATGCAAAGTACTCATCTCTAAATCATATCCACCTTTAAATGTAAAGAAACATTTATAAACAGTATGAATTTGGGCACAGTTCTCTCCAAACTGCTTCCTGCTTTTTGATGGCCAAAGTAATTTCATCAACAGTTGAGAGATGTCTCTTTCCTTCGTAAAAGTTGAGAATTTTTCTGTTTCTTCACATTGTAGCCCTCTGAGCTAGAGTTTGTTGTCTTTGCATCGCCTTAATTCTGTTTTGATACTGTGAATTACCTAACCTCATTCTTCTTGCTTAGTTCATTGAGTGTCCTTTACATTCCTCAAGGAATTCATAAATACCTGCAATTGGTTGCTAGAGATCTATTTGAATTATTTTATTTATTTTGACCTTTGATCATTCTCTTGACTGTTTGCATTTGATCATTTATGAAATTTGAACAGATTATGTAAAACAGTAAAGCAATTCCTCTGAAATCATGGGGAAGAAATATAGAATGCATCTGCCCCATGACCAGGTATTATCAGTTAGGAATTAAGTTAATGATAAGTGGCATCTGCTCTCCATACTTATCCTAAAAGTCTTTCATAAGAAATCATGGAAATGCTCATTAACTATCAAGACAATTGCAGGAGATGACATTAATATAATATAAATATAATATATGTGTATTTGTGTGTGCTATAATTACAGAAAACCCTGACAGAGAAAACACTTGATTTTTGCCATGTAAGTTTGAAAATATATATTTAGCAGATAATGTAAATAAAACAAAAAATGTACAATATCAAAGCATAATAGTTTCATGGAAGAAGTACTTGCTGGAAAGCTCTACTTTTTACTAACTTTTGTAGACAACCTGATGTCACAGATTCTCAGATTGTTCCAAAAATATTTTTAGGTGATAACTTTCAAATAATCTGGTTTTTATTTATTGTATTTCTGGCTTAACCTCATCTCACTTCCAAGAGAATTTGAGAAACATGCAATTTATATTTGCATTCATTCCCTTGCTTTTTCTTATATCAGGTTTAGTGTGTCTAGTTTTATGTCTTTGATCCATTTAGACTTGAATTTTATACATGTAATAAATATTGATCTGTTTGAATTCTTGTACATGTGGGTATTCAATTTGACCAGCACCATTTGTTGAAAATGTTTTCTTTGTTTTTCCAGTGTGTATTTCTGGCGGCTTTATCAAAAATTAGGTGTCCATAGGTGTTTGGGTGTTCAGTCCCATTCCATTAATCAATATGTCTGTTTTATGCTAATACCATACAGTTCTTATAACTATGGCTCTGTAGTATAACTTGAAATTGGAAATGGTGAGGCACAGCAGATCATTTATTGTTCAGGATTGTTTTAGCTATTCTAGGTTTTTCATTTTTCCATATGAAGCTAAGAATTTTCCTTTCAGTGTCTATGAAGAATTTTGCTGTTATTTTAATGTGGGTTCCATTGAATCTGGAGATTACATTAGGGCAGATGGCCATTTTTACAATGTTAATCCTAATAATGTATTAGCATGGGAGATCTTTCCATAATAAGTAGCCTGACCTAATGAGCCAATCAGTTTATAACGTTATGAAGTCCTGTGTATGATTTTTCATTGGGAGTTGACGCCAGTGGGGTACTGGGTGGGACAGAACCCCAACAAGCCGGCCCTCATGCTACAATATTTTTACATCTCCTTCAATTTCTTTCTTTAAAGATTTTAAGTTTTTATAGTAAGTCTTTCACTTGTTCGATTAGAGTTAACCTAAGATATTTTGTATTATTTGAGGCTATTGTAAAAGTTGTTGTTTCCTTGATTTCCCTATCAGTCCCTTTGTTATTTATATAAAGAAGGGTTACTTGTTTTTGTGAGTTAATCTTGTATCCAGCTACTTTGTTGAAGGTGTGTATCAGCTGCAGACGCTTCCTGGTGGAATTTTTATGTTGACTTATATATACTATCCTATCATCTGCAAATAAAGATGCTTTAGCTTCTTCCCTTTCAATTTTTATTCTCCTGATCTCCTTCAGTTGTCTTATTGCTCTGGCTAAAACATCAAGTACTATACTGAGTTGATACAGAAAGAGTGAATGAACAACCTTTCCTTGTTTCTGATATTAGTAGAATTGCATTGAGTTTCTGTTGAAAATTTTTGGTTGATGTTGGCCAAAGGCTTGTTATAATCTGTCTTTCTTATGTTTAGATATGTCACTTGTACCCTTAATCTCTAGAGGACTTGTATCATGAAGGGGTGTTGAATTTTGTAACCAGCATTTTCTGCATCTAATTAATTGGTCATGTGCTTTTTTTTCAGTATGTTTATAAGGTGAATTACATTTATTGATTTTCATGTATTGAACCATCCCTATATCTCTAGAATGAAGTTAACGTGATCTTAGTAGTTGATCTTTTAATGTGTTCTTGGATTTAATGTGCAAGTATTTTGAGTATTTTTGCATACATGTTCGTAAGGGAAATTGGAAATTGGTTTGTTATTCTTTTTGTTTACTACCTCTTTATGTGGTTTTGGTATCAGAGTGACTGTGGCATTAAAAATGAATTGGAAAATGTTCTCTTTGTTTAATTTTTATGGAATAATTTATGGAGTATTGGCATTGACATTTGTTTGAACTTTTGTTAGAATTATGCTCTATAATCATCTTGGGCCTTTTTTTCTAGGAATTTTAATGGTTACTTCTATTTCACTAGGGGCATAGGTCTGTTTAAATTGCTAGTCTGATCTTGGTATGAGTCAAGAAACTGCATTTCTTTATATTTTCTAATTTGATTGAGTGCAGGCTTTTAAAGTACGCTGTTATGATTTTCTATATTCCCTGGGTATCTGTTGTTATATCATCCCTTTTTCATTTCTTATTTTGATACTGTTGCTTCTGTTGTTGATATCCAGTGGTGGTCTGATAGCATGTAGGGAACTAGTTCAGTTTTTTTGTATTTGTTGAGACTTGCTTTGTATTGGAGAATGTGGTCAAATTTTGTAGAAAGTTTCATGAGTTTCAGAGAAGATGGTATATTATTTTGTGTTTGGATTAAATGTTCTGTAAATATTTGTTAGGACCATTTGGTTTATTATGTCTCTTAGGTCCAGCATCTCTCTTTAATTTTTGTCTGAATGACCTGGCCATTGGTGAGAGTGGATATTCAAGTCTTCCACTATTATTGTTTGAGGGTCAGTATGTGGTTTAAGCTGTAGAAGTACTTATTTTACAAACTTGGGTGCCCTTGTGTTTGGTACATAGATATTAAAAATTGAAATGTCATCTTGGTGAATTTTTCCTTTGGAGAGTTTGTAGTGTGTTTCCCCTTTTTATTAATTTTGGTTTGAAGTCTGTTTTGGTACCTATTGAAATGACTATATCAGCTTGTTTTATGGGTCTATTTGATTGGAATAGTTTTTGACCCTTTACCCTAACGTAGTAACTATGCTTGATGTTAAGATGTGTTTCTTGAATACAGAAGAGGGATGGGTGCTGTTTTTGAATCCATTCTCTTAGTCTGTGTCTTTTTATTGTGGAATTGAGAGATATCAATGGTCACTGGTTTTTTATTTCTGTTAATTTGTTGGTGGTGGTAGTGGTGAGCTGTGTGTCAGTGTAACTCTGTGTGTGTGTGTGTTTCCCTTTTGCTTTGGGTGGTCTGAGTTTATCTATTCCCTGTATTTTTATGGGTGTGGTTTACCTCCTTAAGTTGACATTTTCATTCTAGTACCTTTTGTAGGGCTGGTTTTGTCTATTGTTTATAGATGTTGTTTAAATTTGTCTTTACGGTAGAAGATATTATTTTTTTCTTTGATATTAATTGAAAGTTTTGCTGGGTAAAGTAGTCTAGACTGGCAACTCAGGTCTCTTAGGGTTTACAAAACATCTGTCCATGACATTCTGGGTTTTAGAGTTTCCATTGAGAAGTCAGGTGTAATTCTAGTGGGTCTGTCCTTAGATGTTATTTGGCCTTTTTCTCTTGCAGCTTTCAATAGCCTTTTGTTGATCTATATGCTTAATGTTTTGATTTTTATGTAACAAAGGGTCTTTCTTTTATGGCCCAATGTATTTGTTGTTCTGTATGCTTCTTGTACATTTGTAAGCATTTCCTTCTTTAGGATATGAACCTTATGTTCTATGATTATATTGAAAACATAAAAGCTTCATTTCTTCTCTTTTTCCCTGTTTTTCATAGATGTCATCTTTTCATCATGTTGCAGATTTCCTAGATGTTTCCTTTCAGGAGTTTTTAGATTTAACATTTTGACTGATGTAAATTCTCCTGCCTTTATATTCTGTTCATGAAGCTTTCCTCTGTAATTCTTTTTTGAATTCCTAGTTTGTTTGTTTTTTATTTTCAGAATTTCCTCAGTCTGTGTTTTGTTTACTGATTCTGTTTCCATTTCCAGGTCTTGAAGTGTTCTAATCATTTCCTTATACTCTTTGTATTTTCCTGGATTTCTTTAAGGGATTTAATCATGTCTGCTTTAAGGACTTCTATCATCTTCATACAGATGACTTTAAGATCTTTCTTCTTTTGCTTCAGCTATGTTGGGATATTCAGAACCTGTTAATGTAGGATAGCTGGGTTCTATAAAGACATATTGCTCTGAATGTATTGACTGTGTTTTTATGCTACCCTCTAGGGATGTGGGATTGGATTTATTATAGGCAAGGTGCTGGGAATAAAAGCGTGTGCCACCACCACCCGGTGACACAGTGATATCTGTAGGCTCTTTATCAGTGAGTTCTTTAACAAGGGTCATTTCCATTATTACGTCTATAATTTCTTGTAAATAAAGAGTTACAGATTGTTGCATAGACTTATGCATGAATGAATTTCTGTAATACCATTACCTTGTTGAGAAGGAGTTTCTTTATCTCCAGTTTCTAGAGGAAGGAAAGAAGGATAAATAATTGATGAGAAAGTAAGTGGTTGATTCTGAGTTACTGCTTTAGCAGACATATTATATAATCATCTAAAATTCTGCTCAGCTTTCTATAGGAGTTCATCATAAAAATATTGACAGTTCCATTTCTGTTGAGACTTTCATATTACAGGGTTTTTATTTCTGATATGATTTTTAATAATATTCTGGTTGCTAAAATTACTGGTATATTTTTCTTTCCTCCAGTTAGATATAATGGTTTGCTGTTGTTTTGAGTTGGGTTTCATATCTTACCCCCAGTTCTTCTCTATTCTATTCTTTATGTAAAATGTCTTTATTACCTGTGTTGTGATGGACAATTTCTCTGATTTTTATATGTATAGTTTACCTCCAATTATGATCTTTAGTGCTGTTTGAGTGCATGACCTGTGATATTTTGTAACTTTCTTCAAGTGAACTTCCTTTTCCATGAATTTTAAGAGCCAACATTTCTGGGTGCAGTGATAAGATCAGCTATTTTTTTTCATCACTCTAAATATATCCTTCCATGCTTTCCTGTCTGTAAGAATGTTGATAAAAACCTCTGGTATCTTTTTCACTTTGGGTTCTCTTATGTTGTTTAGCACTATTTGTAACAGGATTGTATTCATTTTAGCTTGTTACTTTTGACACCTTGATGTGACTTGTCAAGAAGAGTGCCAGTCTTTGTTGCTAAGACTGAGAAGAGCAACAGGAAGAATGGATGGTTCTCCTGTAAGTGCACCACAGGTCAGTGTCATGTCCACATTTCTTTGAAAATTGTTTTTTAGTTTTGGATGGTGTGGACCCCCTGATGGACAAGCCACAGCAGCCCTGGAAGCTCAGTGTGTTTATTACATACAGCTGGATAAGGAGGCAAATTTGCCTCATCTCAGGAGAAGCTGTTTCTCTAAGGGAAGTCTTCAAGTAGTAAATATCCCAGGGAGAAAGCCATGCATCCTGGAAGGAAAGCTGTGCATCATGGAGAGAAAGCTATGGTGGGCATTTTCTGCACAAACTGTCAACATTCATACTGAGATCCAAGGAAGGCTTTGCCATTCCTATGAGCTTTGACACTCCCATAGGGATGAGACATTGGTCCTTGACATGCCAACTCACACGTCAACAGCACACACCCACTCAGGACTTATCACGCTCAGGGAGGACTTATCACGCTCAGGGCTTCCTCCATGCTCTACATTGGAGACACTGGAAAAGTAGAAAAATGACCCTCAGGGAAGAAATTGGAATTAACTAGAGCCGAAGAATGTGTATGATTGCTTCCTTTTTACATCTATTTCTCCAAAGTCAAGTTTCATGCCATTCAGAGCTCATATCCGAGGGCTGCCACATTCAACCCTTCAGGAAGACAGAGCCCATATCCTGAAGATCAGAATTTTAACAAAGCCTGGGAATGATGGAGAGAGTTTCCCTGAGCCAAGCCAGCAGCCATTAAGCTGTGTAGAGAGAGACAGCAATAGTGGAGCGGGGGAGTCTGGGATGACACAAACAATGCCTTTAGGGAGATCAGCAATATGAAGCATTAGAAGGCGGAAAAGTGACATCCAATAAAACCTATGAGTACCATACATAATCACAGACTTGACTGTTTCTTTAAAGTTAAAAAAAATCTATTATTGCAAAAACAGTCTGAGTTTTATGCATAATTTAAAACTACAGGCAAACCCAAACAAAATTTTACTTATTTTTAAAGATATATAGATAAAAATGAAAGGATTAAAAAAAAAGAAAGCAAAGTGGATACCTTTTGGTGGGACCTGCCAAGGTATGCCACTAAGGAAACACACAACATGCAACAGAGTTTGTGCAAGAGGTTTATTAGGGGAGGGAGAAAGTGAAAATGTGAAACACTTGTTGGAGTGGGGACAAGAGGAGGCAAGAGAGGAAAGAAGAGGCAACAGAAATGAGACAGGAGAGCAAGCTGTGCTCTGGTGGGCACCTTTAAAGGGTGCCCATGTTGCATAGCTGACAGTGGAAAGGCACCTGGTAACAGGTGATGATGTAACTGTTTTGATGGTAGAGGCCTTTTGTTTTAAGTTTAAAGCCAAATTTTGTTACTAATTATATACGTTTTAAACCATACCCAATGAATAATTTACAAATTCCGAGTTCAAGATTACACCATAATCTTCAGATATTATTATTTTCATGAGAGCAAAGTGCAAAAAAAAATATAGAGATAAATGATGTTTAGGAGTGAGGAGATAGAGCCTTGCAGGTAAGGGACTTTGGAAGTGTAGCAGAGCATGCCTGTTTAAGATATTTGGAGACCTTTTGTCTATGGCCATAGCATTTGTTGACGATTTGTGAGAATTTGAAAATCACGTTTGCCAGTTTGGGCCATTGATTTGTACTGAGGCCAAGATATTATTATAAAATCTAAGTTCGTGGAGGAAGAGAGAGTGGGTCAAAAAGTGGAAGACTATGGAAATGTGTTCTTATAAGTTCCCAGAGGAAGTTGAGAGGGAAAACGAGCTGCAAGATTGCAGGTGAAAACAGAGATAACACAGTGGATCTGCTGTCTGGCTACAAAGTGAGAGAAAACCAGGAAGGAACAGAAGGAAAGGGAGCCCATGGATCAGCAGGCCACAAAACCAGAGCCATGTGGAGAATACAGTGGGCTGGAGCTTAAACTGTGCATCTCCCAGGCTTCTGGCAGAGGGGAGAGAGCAGGAGAAATATCTCCATGAGTGTAGCTGGCCGCAGGAGCCAGACAAGCACACGTGTCCACATGGAAAGTAATGCAGGAAGAATCAGATTTTAAAATTTGCAATCAGATTCACTCACAGACAAATGATCCATACATACTTTACAGAGGATTAGATCAGCAGATACTGCATGGACAAGCTGGTGTATGCTTAACAAAATGAAGTTGGCTCTCCGTCTCTGACTCCACGTTGCAAAAAACCATACAGATAGTACATTTACAAAGTTTAGAGAGAGAGAGATCAGACAGAAACAAGCACATCTTAGAGCAAAGAAAAAGAAAGTATAGAATTTTTTCTCAGTGACCCGGCCACTTGGTCCAAGGTACATTGAGCCCAGATTTCATTTGAAAGGAGTGGTCAGGGGGTCTCCAAAGGACATGCCAATGGAAGTAAAGAGGTATATGACAGTTCCCAAGGATGCTGCCCAGAGAAGTCCAAAACTTGAGAGCCTCTGGCTTCCCTGGTACTCAGAGGAGGACAGAACAGAGTAGGCTCAGGCTGGCAGTACATTGTCACACAAGAACAGAGCCAAGGGCTCCTAGCCCAAGAGAGACACAGTTACCTGGTAGGACTTTGAGAAAAGTGAGAAGGCGAGGACTGTGTGTGAGAAATGATGCCGCACATCCAGGAGAATGGTCAGAACAGGTAGCTCCATGAGAGACCTAATTGCCGGTTAGGGCAATAGGACATAAATTTTCAAACATAAATGAATGTCCCTCTTAATTACATTGCTGTCTTCTTTCAGAGGAAAAAGGCTATCTATCCTACCCCATATTTTCCTTCCCCTGAAGCTATGTTTTACATATGTAGAAATTCTGCAGAGAGATTGCAATGGACAGGTTTCTACTTCTGACTTATAAAGGGAAGTTTTTAATATGTATATGAGCGTTCATCTGCATGGGTTTTTTGGGTTTTGTGGGTTTTTTTTTTTTTGGCTTTTCAAGACAGGGTTTCTCTACAGCATTGTTAGAAAACTTTTGTCTTTTGAAAAATACCATGCCTCATTTATATAAATGATATATATTTATATCAATAATATAATAATATTATATTATTATTGTCTCTGATTTCTTAGGTCTCTTTTTACCTAGGAAAGCATATTGTCAAGCAGCACATGGTAAATGTGTAATTTTCCATTGCAGGGTATATTGACATTCAGAAATTTATCTGTGGACTTTTCCCAAGAGGAATGGGAATGTCTCGACTCTTCTCAAAGGGCTCTTTACATGGACGTAATGTGGGAGAATTACAGCAATCTAGTTTTTATAGGTAAGCATGCATTACTTGTAGAACTCTTCACTCATCCATTGTATTTACCTACTTTGTAGTTATGTAAACTCTCTGGCTTATCTAGAGACTACTAAAAAGTAGGAAAATTCTGATAATAAAACATAACTTTATATTTTTCAGTCTTCTCAGCAAAAAAAAACAATACTATATAATATATAATCTTTCCAACAGTCTCATCTGATTTTTAACCCTAAATTCAGTGTTCACAGATAATTGAGTATTCAATTGGAATATTTTGATTTTACTCTTGAATTAAGCTATTCACCTATTTCTGATATTTAAAAGAATGGAGAGATTTTTGAAGAGAGAAAGAACTGTTGGTGGTGTGCATGTGGTTATTTTTGTTCATTTTTTTAATTTTTTTTGAGATATGGTCTCTAGTCCTGGTACTGCATGATTTTAATCCCATTGCTAGGGAAGCTAAAACAGATGGGTCTGGTGAGTTCCAGGCCAGCCTCGATTACATAATGAGTTCCTAGCTGATGAAGGCTACACAGTGTGACTCATTCAAAAATATAAACAGCAACCAAAAAGGAAAGCATTCTCCATATGATCAGTAGAAGAGCTCCTTTCTCAAAGTATGGCATTGCCCTATCACCGTTTTGTTTAGCCTTCTGCAAGGCATGCAAATTAGGTAAAAATGAAAAGGCTATTACTGATTCTTGTAGTTTGATGGTGATCAGGGTGGAGGTTCTTCTGAGTACTCATTTAATAATATTGAAACGCAAATGGTATCTGGTGAGAGTTTTATTCCTAAAAATTGCTAATTCATTCGTCTTAGAAAACTGAAGGATGCATCAGTCATTGAATCTGTTTAATCGAGCACCAATCCTTATTAGTCCCTAATTGTACTAATTTTCCAGAGAACCATTGCATATGTGGTAAATATGAGAAAGCCTTGGATCAAGGTTCAAAGCATATTGTCCATCAACATGTGAATGCCCAAGAGAATTCTTACAAATGTTATAAGCTTGACGAAATGATCCTCCCAAGTTGTACCTCCCAAGTTGTACCTAATAACACAAGTGATACTACAGAAAACTGCAAGGAGTACAGAATTGGTAACCACAGTGATGCCTGTAACGAATCATCAAACCCTAAGAGATATAAAAGTGGGATCACCTCAGAACAATATAAATATAAAGATTATGGGGAGTGTTTAAATTTGTGCCCTATCATTAGCCAATATCAACGAATCCACACTGGAAAGAAAGAACACAAAAATGCAGAGTGTGATGAATTTTTTAACTCTAAACATAAATTAAAGATGAAACAAATCCATAGTGAAGAAAAACCATACCAATGCAGAAAATGTGGAAAATGTTTCAGGACCTATTTCAGCCTCAGTAGACATCAGAGACCTCATCCTGGAGAGAAACACTACAAGTTTACAGAATGTAGTAAGCCCTTTCTCTATTTGTCACACCACAAAGTACATTACAAAATCCATTATGGACAGAAATCCTACAAATGTACAGAATGTGGTAAATGCTTTTATCATTCATTGGGACATCACACTAGAGAGGAGACTTACAAATGTAATGATTGTAGAAAACCCTTCATCTACTGCTTAGGTCTTAGAAAACATCAGAATATTCATGGAGGAGAGAGGCCTTATGAATGTAAACAATGTAGTAAGTCCTTCTATACATTGTCACACCTTGAATACCATTACAGAACCCACAGCAGAAAGAAACTTTACAGATGTAATGAATGTGGTAAATGCCTTTCCACCTCCTCGGGTCTTCAAAGACATCAAAGAATTCATACAGGAGAGAAATCTTATATATGTGGTGAATGTGACAAATGCTTTATCCAGAAATCCCAACTTAAAACACATCAAAAAATTCACACAGGAGAGAAAACTTACAAATGTAGTGAATGTGGGAAATCCTTTACTGTTGGCTCATCTCTTAGAATACATCAAAGAATTCACACAGGAGAGAAACCTTACAAATGCAGTGAATGTCACAAATGCTTTATCCAGCAAGCCCACCTTAGAAGACATCAGAAAACTCATACAGGGGAGAAACCTTACAAATGTAGTGAATGCGAGAAATCCTTTACCGTTGGCTCAGATCTTAGAATGCATCAGAAAATTCATACTGGAGAGAAACCTTACAAATGCAGTGAATGTGACAAATGCTTTATCCAGAAAGCCAAGCTTAAAAAGCATCAGAGAATTCATACAGGAGAGAAACCTTACAAATGTGGTGAATGTGACAAATGCTTTACTGTTGGGTCAGATCTTCGAACACATCAGAAAATTCATACTGGAGAGAAACCTTACAAATGCAGTGAATGTGACAAATGCTTTATCCGGAAAGCCAACCTTAGAAGACATCAGAGAATTCATTCAGGAGAGAAGCCTTACAAATGTAGTGAATGTGAGAAATGCTTTATCCAGAAAGCCAATCTTAGAACTCATCAGAGAATTCATACAGGAGAAAAGCCTTACAAATGTAGCGAATGTGGAAAATCTTTTACCGTTGGCTCAGATCTTAGAAAGCATCAAAAATGTCATACTGGAGAAAAACCTTACAAATGCAATGAATGTGACAAATGTTTTATCCGGAAAGCCCACCTTAGAAGACATCAAAGAATCCACACAGGAGAGAAACCTTACAAATGCAGTGAATGTGACAAATGCTTCATCCAGAAAGCCAATCTTAGAACACATCAGAAAATCCATACAGGAGAGAAACCATACAAATGTAGTTACTGTGACAAATGCTTTATCCAGAAAGACCATCTTAGAACACATCAGAGGCTTCATACAGGGGAGAAACCTTACAAATGTAGTGAATGTGACAAATCTTTTGCTGGTGGCTCAGTTCTTAGAAAACATCAGAAAATTCATACTGGAAGAAATCTTACCAGTGCAGTGAATTTGGCCAATCCCTTATCTAGGAAGCCCACCTTAGAACTCATCAAAGAATTGATACAGGAGAGAAACCTTGTAAATGCAATGTATATGACAAACCCTTTACCTGTCTCTCAGGTCTAAGAAAACATCAAGAAATACATACTGAAGACACAACTTTCTATACTAATATAGCATATGCTTTATCCAAACTCTATCCTTATGGACCACTACAGCATCCACACTAGGGAATTATTATGTATATGAGAAATATGTGAAAGCCTTTGAGTAATGTTCGAATCTTAGGAAACAAAATCTAGACTTATTTTGGAAAAATTCTGCAAATGTGACAAATGTAGGAAATTTTTCAGTAAAATGTTTTACTTTCTCACTTTCAAATAATTCATAATGAATACAAAATGGAGAAGCCTGAAGAATGTGCTATTGTTTGTCAGTTTTCTGGAGACTATAGGAAAGGTAATTAAGGTTGTAAATAAAAACTCAAAATAGCTTCCGGATGTTCCTGAAACTGTCAGGAATCACTATGTTTAATTCCATTCAAGAAACTTATACCAGTCTTGCTGTTTAGAATAATTGAGCCAGTGAGATACAATACATTATTACAATACATGTAGATATGCCTACAGGTGTGTAGTATTCTCTGGGTGTCCAGTGTTCATAAGCTGTATTTTGTGCTGGTTTGGCATTTCATGATGGCAACTGTCTTTGATTCACTTTTGTTCTTGTAAACAACTCCATTCTTGTATTTGTGTAAGTAATACCATTAAAACACATTGGTTCAACTAGATGGATTTCAGTGGCAAGCATACTTTGTTCTGTTGTCAGTTCCCATTTTGGCTGAGTGGGTACATATGAATACTATATCTCCCCTGGAAAAGTCTCTCATACAACATGTGCTGTAACTCCTAATTGTTCCTCTAAATTTGTATACCAGAAAATCAATATTAGAGAGAAAGCACTTGGGTCAACTGAAGTAGGGCAGATTGTTTGTCCTCACTGCTCCAGGCTTACTACTATGGTAGTACATAGTCCCACAGAAAGGGGCTCAACACAGACAGAATGTTGAGGATTAGGGAGCCCAAGAAAGAAAGCCACTCTCCCTTGCATTCATGAAGAACAGTGAGTGGTCTTCAATGGGACAAATGAAAATATTAGTGCAAGCCTGTGTTATTGAAGGACATCATCCAAACTGGGCTGTTTTTATGCATGATCATGAACTCATATATAGACTCCACAAGTCTGTCAGTCTCCAATAACCCTCAGTACATTGCTGTCCATGGGTAAATGCTGAACACAATTTTGCTATCAGCACATCACTTTTTACCTTGAAATTCCACTCTGTGAGCCTCAATAAATGAATCAAATTCCATTTGTTAAATTCTTTATACAATGCTAATATTGCAGACATACCAGAAAATTCAACATGAAATAAAACTCAAGAAAGTACTTTAATAAAGATGTATATTAGGCTTAATTCCATGTGTAAATTCATCTATACACACATCAAGAGACTATGAAGCTTTAAAAAATGACCTATAAGCAAGAAAGGATGTACTTGCTCATAAACTGCTCAGAAATTCCCAAGGGTTTGCTGGGAGAGCATTCTGAAGTACTGAAAAAGATGGTAAAATATTTAGTCCATTTCTAAAGTACTATATCAGAATATTGGGTCTTGTTTCATCTGCATGTACTAGCTTTTTGGGATCCTAGAGGAGAGGGAGTGGGGGGAATGGGAGGGTATTGGAGGAGGGGAGGAAGTTGAATTTTTTATAAATAAATAAATAAATTTTTTAAAAAAAAGTTTAGACATTAGACAAGGTAACATGTTACAATGAGCAAAATCCTACCATTGCCTAAGAGTTTCATGGATTTTATTACAAGCAGATACTCATATTCAACTAATAAGAAAGTACTGTTTGAGAACATTTGGTGTTCTCAGTTTTGGAGTTTGGTAAAACATGGATGCAAATGGTTAGTACAATCTTGAGTTTATTCATGTTCTTGTTGGCCAAAGACAATGTGATAATTTGTATTAATTACTGATGTTTTAGAGATGATTAATCTGATGCAGGATACAGTGAAAATTTAGTCTTCTGGACTGGCCTTTAGCAATCTAGAGAATGCAGCTAGCTCAACAAACACTTGGGATGCCAATTTTGGGTGTTTCCTAGAACAAGATGCCTCAGATTGATGACATTAGATGATTATCCTATGTAGTTCAGCAAAGATTTCCAGGGGTCAATTTATAAACGTGTACAATGAAGATATCTGACCTTGTACGCCCATACAATATTGTTTTCTTTATTCTGTACTCATTTATACAAAGTTCTGGTGTATGATAGCAGCAACACCTGGGTAGTCTGCACAGAGTGGGACAAATCAGTGGACCTGGGACAATCACCTGATCTGAGGAGTGATAGGGAAATGAAGGATAGATTGTGTGGGTTTGGAAATTTCAGAAGCAATTTCATTTGTGCAAGTGGATAGTGAGATCTAGATTATAGGAGCCATGTTACCTGAACCAGGGCATGATGTTCTGGAATTCCCAGAGGGACCTCCAATAACTACATTGTTCAAAACCAAATAGAGGACAAAGGTGTCATCTCCATATCTTGTAGGGACAGGAAAGCTCCCCTCAGCTGAAGGACACCTTATGTGACTTCTGTAAAAGTTATCAGTCAGGAGTGCAGTGAGGGAATCTAAAGTTCAGTGGAGCTGAAAGACTGGGAAACAGGCATGGGAAACCTAACCAGGGGTTTAACCAGTTTTGCTGCTGCTGTGCAGGATACTGTCAAATTCTGTTGTGGATATCTACCCATGTCTGTAAAGTTTAGACCATATGAATTAGAGTTATTGGGATTCTTTTCATTTATATTATTGTTGCCAGCATAGTCACAGAAGAATAATCTATAATCAGGGTTCTCATGCTATTGTGGCAATTACAGAGCTCCTGGAATTTAAATTCACCCATAATTTCTAACTTTGCCATTCTACTACTTAGCTATTCAAGAGAGTGGAATTTGTTCCTGTGACTAGTATCCCAATGGCTGCTTAGAAATTAGTCCCATGATGCTGGGTGGTGGTTGTGCACTTTTAATTCCAAGCATTTGGGAAGCAGATGCAAGCATATCTCTAAGTTTGAGGCTAGCTTGGTCTACAGAACCAGTTCCAAGACAGCTAGGGCTGTTACACAGAGAAAGCCTATCTTGAAAACAGAAAGAAAGAAAGAAAGAAAGAAAGAAAGAAAGAGAGAGAGGGAGGGAGGGAGGGAGGGAGGGAGGGAGGGAGGGAGGGAGGGAGGGAGGGAGGGAGGGAGGGAGGGAGGGAGGGAGGGAGGAAGAAAGGAAGGAAAAGGGAAAAAAATACTCCCCAGAGAATCCAGTGCAGATTAGATAGAATCTGAAAATACAGAAAATATATTTTACCAAGCCGTACACCAATAGTTGAAAACATTAACATTTACTAAAAAATATATTAAGAATTGTTTATTTTCCTTCTGAGATGTATGAACTAGAGTATGTAAATGCAGCATTCAGATGTTGCCTTCTTTAAGAATTCATGATGCCTTCTTAATTTTCCCATATGTTACAGTGTGGGAAAATGCAGTATTGTGGGTGCTGTGGCTAAATATCAAGCCATACATTTTACAGTTGTAAAATGAATTACAGATTAGGACAAAATTGCAAAGCATCTTTTAAATAATTCTGGCCACCCAGTGTGCGAGAAAAATAGATTCTAATTGTCTTTTGGTTCAGTTAAAAGCAGTCTTCCCATGTGTGCATGAACAAATTGGCTTGATATTGTTTGACTTTTGCTTTATTTCATTCAATCACTCTGTTGCCCTATCTTGCTCAGAACTCACCATGTAGACCAAGACTGGTCTTACATGAAAATTACTTGTCTCTGTCTCCTTAATGCATGAATTAAGGCAGTGTACCAACGCAGCCATTTCAGACACTCCCTATTTTAAGTTGAAGATCCAATGGCATTCAGTTTTATAGCTTTGTACTTCTCTCAGGAGGAATGACAATGCCTAGATCTTGCTCAACAAACTTTGTACAGAGATTGAATGTTGCAGAATTGCAGCAGTCTAGTTTGTGTGGCTGAAAATAGCTTTCCTGTAGTCTTACTTGCTCTTCCTCGGGAGAAACCCTGCAAGTGTAAGGATTGTGTTTGACTAGGTCTCACATCTTACAGACGAAAAAAACTCTCAGAGGAGAAAAGTTCATTGCATGATATTTTATTTCTTCATGTATGTTCTGTTGGCTGGCATAAAGCTTCTTTCTTTGTTCCATGATAAATGCAGTAACTCGCTAGTGTAAAATATTGTCATCTCAATCACTCAGTTCCGTGTCAGTCCTTGAGTTTTGACTGATGTGTGATTAAAAGTGGTGGAATTCACATTATATTATCTGAAAATGGTCCCTAAGTATTTCCATTATTCTGACCCAATGGCAGTTGTGAATTGTTTGCAGAATCCTCTATTTTGTTTTCTCTTTATCTACAGAGTACAGTACTGTGTTTAAAATCCACATGCATTCAAAAAATCTCTTTCTCATAGTCTAGGCTTACTGATAAATCTGCAAACCTGTGGTTCAGAACCAAGAGGCCTGGCAGGTAGAAAGAAATGTATGATATAACTTAGAGGGAGCTGAAGAGATGGTCAGTAGGTTATAGCATGTACTGCTTTTCAAGAGGACATAGTTCAATTCTCAGCACCTGTGTGGTGGCTGAAAACCAGGTCTGGAGATCTGATACCTTCTTTCAACCTCAGCAGGCATCAAGCACAAAAACAGAGGATATAAATATAGATAGATATATGGTGCAAAACATCAGTACCCATAAACAAAAACTTAGAAATCTAATATTTTTAAAAAAACAAAATGTACAAGTGGAAAAGGAAATTGTGTTTGCCACATTGTTTTGGTTTTCTAGATATTGTGGAATATTTTATTAAAGTAATCATCAAGTAATCTTATTATCTTGTATATGCTGTTTGATTTCTATGTAAGAATTAATACTAATAAAAATATAATTTCTAGACCTGGTTTTGGTCAGGTTCCCCACATGCCTATATTCCTTTCTATGGAGCCTTGCTCAAATCTCTCCATAAAGCCTTCTTTTACTGACAGAATAATTTTTTTGTTGACCAAGGAAGCAGGTGGACTAATTGCAGATCTCTACCACTTGGTTACCTCCTCCAAATGTAATTTCCTTAACTCATCCACAGGTCTACACCAGAACAACCTTTCCTCAGGCTCCACCTCCATTTCCTGGGAAATAAGCAGATACAAGTAGAACATTTAACCTTCCTTCTTCCTTTGGATACCCTCAGGCTCCCGCCTCAGTCACCCCACTCATAAGTCTCAAGGCCAAATACCTGGAAACACATTTTACATGGAACCCTCAATGATCACACCTAGTAGGATTCCCAGAAGAATTTCCTACCAGGCAACACACAACTAACAAGCTCTTAAGAACCACAAAGGGCAATAGACCCGTGGAATAAGTCACCCACCCAACAAAAACAAGGGGTGATGGAAGAACCCAGTATTACCATCTTTCCAAACCCAGATGCCAGTTGAAAAACAATAACACCAAAGAAACTATGTCTCCACTAGAGCCTAGAAAATCTACCACAGCAGGACCTGAATATTGCAACATAACTGATGCATAACAAAAAAATTTAAAATGGCTTTCATGAATATGATAGCTCTCTTTATAGCAGAAATTTTAAAATCCCTTAAAGAAATCTATGAAAATGCAAACAAACAGTGAGAGAAAATAAGGGAATTCAAGATGTGAAAATGAAAATAAGATCAAATTGAGGGAAAAAACATAGAAGCAAGCCTCATCAAAAGAATACCGACATGGAAAAAGGAATCTCAGAAAGGGAGCCATTTTAGGGTTTGCAAGAGACTTGACTCTAGAGGGGTTCCCAGGTCCAAGGAGAGGTCCCCAGATTGTTCCTTGGGCAGCAGAGGAGAGGGTGTCTGAACTGGCCTTATACCATAGTCACACTGATGAATATCTTGCATATCACCATAGAACCTTAATCTGGTGATGGATGGAGATAGAGACAGAGACCCACATTGGAGCACTGGACTTAGGTCCCAAGGTTCAAATGAGGAGCACAAGGAGGGAGAACATGAGCAAGGAAGTCAGGACCACGAGGGATGCATCCACCCACTGAGATGGTGGGACTGATCTAATGGGAGCTCACCAAGGCCAGTTGGACTGGGAGTGATGGAGCATGTGATCAAACTGGACCCTCTGAATGTGGCTGGCAATGAAGGCTGACTGAGAAGCCAAGGACAGTGGCACTGGGTTTTGATTCTACTGCATGGACTGGTTTGTTTGGATGCTCACCTTTATAGACCTCGATGAAGGGGGGGAAGACCTTGGACTTCCCACAGGGCAGGGAACCCTGACTGCTCTTAGGACTAGAAAGAAAGGGGGATGTGGGGAGGGGGAGAGAAAAGGGAGGTGGGGAGGAGGTGGAAATTTTTAAGAAAGAAAGAAAGAAAGAAAGAAAGAAAGAAAGAAAGAAAGAAAGAAAAAAGAATTTCAGGCATTAAAGACACAATACAAAAAAAATGGATACCACTGGGAGGAAAAGTTATATCTAATAAGCCCCTTGCTGTGGGAACTCCTTTAGCTGGTAGATTTTAAGATAGTGGTCCACTTGGGCATGGTCTCTTCTACTATAAATGCAGATATAAAGCTTGCACAGCCTCTCTCTCTCTCTCTCTCTCTCTCTCTCTCTCTCTCTCTCTCTCTCTCTCTCTCAGCTGCAGGATTCAGTTCCTCTTCCCAAATAGTGTAGAGGATTATTGATCTGTGAGTCTACCCCTAAGTACAGAACCTTTTACTATACTCAGTTCAGAGCAAGTGTGAGACTACTTTATTATATTCATCTATATCTCCTGCCTCATATGGATCCCAACTCCATGTCTACCAGGACCAACACAAAAGGTCCACAGCCGAAGATCTCCCACCCCCACCCACCTGGCTTAATTTTACCTACTAAGTGGTTTTTTTTTTTTTTGTCAAAACCCCACCATAGTGGAGCAACCCCCTTTGGTGTCACACAGTATGTCACACAGTAAATAGGCAATTTCTTGGGCTTGTGCAGGCTTCCCTCCCCTCCCCGTCTGCTGCTTTTTCTGATACACAGTGACTTAGTAGCTTCCTGTTTGTGTTACAGCTCATGAACTATGGGTTCTTTAATCTTCTGGCCACCAATAAAAACTTACCCTATGTGCGAAATCAACTTAATTGCTCTTAATTTGTCAAGCTTTTTTGACAGTATATAAGCAGTGCCAATGCCAGTTGTATCTCTCTGCCCCACCCCCACAACTCTGATACCTGATGATTAATAAAAATTATGACACCTACAAGATTTTGCTGAATTCACATAATGGAGGTAAGCTCATTTGATTAATAAATAAACCAATAAATTTGAAAGCTACATAATGGCAGACAAAATCACTACCCAGGAATTTGATAATTTATTTGCTTATACTATCTATGGATTATATTCTGCAAGGCTTATTGGTTTTTCTGATACATACATTTATTTGATATTAAGACTTGGCTTGATTTTCATATTATATCCTATAAAGGGGGTTTGATAACAGAACCAAGAATGAGGCACTTTTAGAATTAATACAGTCTTTTTAGACTAATAATAAACAGCTAGCTGACAAGATTTATACCATTAAAAAATAAAGCTGAAAAATTAACAACATTGGAAAAGATAACATTAATTTGACAGACAAAATTCGATCCATATAAAAGGGTGCTGAGAAATTATCTGAAAGAATTCATACTGTTGAATTTAACTATCAAAATCTGTTAAAAAGTTATGATAGGATAGCAGGTCGAATATCTCTGCAGAAAAGAATCTGGATGCCATCCAATGATGAGAAGTTATCATTACTGGAAAAATTTTATACTTTGGAATTATATGTGCAGAATGAGGACCAGAGGTTCTTTGAGTTGATGGAATCATTAGAAAGAGTCACAGGTCAGGGTATTCAGACTTTACGAAAGAAAATGGTAAAAAGCCATGAAATGATTGAGGAAATTCTCAGAACTGATAATCAGAGAAGTTACAAGGATAGGACTTATCATTGCCAGTACATGTCAGAGTCAAAGATGACTTACTAAGGGTTTTAAGTACTTACCCCATAATCACCTCTGACAAACCATCAAGTACTAAATACCCAAAAAGATTCAAAGAATGTAAATGGAATCATAGATATAAACAATCTAAAAAAAAATTAAGCAATCAGTAATATCTTATGGCTTGCATTTACCATTTGTTAGAGAGATGGTTGGAGATGTGAGCTACAAGAAATAAGGATACCCCACACAACTGGCCTCAATTAGTTTCAGTGGTCCAAGAAAATGGGACACAACTACTGTGGCAATGCTACTAGCAAGAGGCAAAATTTTTTAGAACAACACAGAAGAACAAAAGGATTTGAGACTTCCCAAGATAAAAATTTTGGTAAGGAAACTTATGCTGATCCACAGGTACAAGATCTTTATGTTGGATACATCTTGTCTCTTAAATGCTTGGGACAGGATTTAAGACTAGGAAAAAGAATTGAATCATACTAGGCTTACACAATGCCAAAGAGAACACTTTAGTGACTTTTTACAAAGATTAACTAAAACTATACAAATAGGAGTAACAGACCAAAAAGCTTGACTTCAACTTATTGAATCTCTGGCTTTTGAATATGCCAATGTAGAGTACAAAAAGGTATTTGGGTCTTTAAAGGTTAAGTTAGAATCAATGGACGAATGAATCCTGCCACAATGATCATTGAGACATTTGATTATAATATTGAGACTTAAGTAGGAGAACAAAATTTCAAAAGTATGAGGAGACATCAAAATGCCAAATGTTTTAATTGTGGTAGAATAGGACATCTGAGAGGGATTGTAGACAAGGAATTCCTAGAAATAATGTCTCTTCTGGGAATGACAAAAATAGAAGGTCTCAAACTGCTGGATTATGTAGAAGATGTGTCAAAGGCTGACATCAGACCAATGAATATTGATCAACAAAAGACAGACAAGGCAACCTAATACTTTTGGGAAATTCCTTGAGTGGCCCCTTGTAGACTGTCAGGTTAAAATGTCAGTCCAGCTATTGCCAGTCATGGCAGAGGACATATCTCACCAGGGAAAATTTAAAATCCAGTGCTGTAAAAGAAAAAAAAGGTTCTGGGTGATGGAATAAACATGGAGGATGAATCAAAAATTCCAATAGAAAACAGGAAATGGTCCTTTGTCATTCCTAGCTGCCAACAGGGAGCTGGCTCGCTAGCCACCAATCCACCCCACCCCCAACTCGCCTTTACCTGCAAGCTCCATGGAGACCAATCCTTGGTGGACATTAGAGGTCCCTTTGGCATTTCTAGTCACTAGCATAAAGCTGGCTTGCTAACCGTTAACTCACAATGCCCCCAACTAGTCATTCTCTGTGAGCTCCATGGAGAGCAATACTTAGTTGACACTAGAGGAAGAGATGGGAAGGGGCCAATGCAAGAATTCCTCCAACGTCCTAAAAAACAACATGGTAACATCAGAACATAGACACACAACAGGAAGACTTGATCATCCTAACCCAGAAAATGTAGAAGAAAATGACTTTAAATATAACTTTATAAGAATGTGGAGACATTTAAAGAAGAAGTGAAAAACTCCCTTAAAGAAATGGAAGAGAAGATAAACAGAAAGCTAGAAGATATTACTAAATCCCTCAAAAAAAAAACCCAAGAAAGCCAAGAAAAGGCAATCAAACAGGTGAAGGAAACAGTTCAAGACCTGAAGATTGAAATAGAGGTAATTAAAAAAACACAAATGGAGGAATGACTGGATATGGAAAATCTGTGTAAACAAACAGGGACTATAGAGATAAGTATAATCAACAGAATACAAGAGATAGAAGAAAGAATCTCAAGTGCTGGAGATACTATTGAAGAAATAGACTCATTAGTCAAAGAAAACACTGAATCTAACAAATTCTTAACACAAAACGTTCAGGAAATCAGGGACAAAATGAAAGGACCAAATCTGAGAACAATAGGGATAGAATAAGGAGAAAAACTCCAGCTCAAAGGCACAGAAAATATATTCAACAAAAGTATAGAAGAAATCTTTCCCATCCTAAAGAAGGATATCCCTATGAAGGTACAAGAAGGTTACAGAACACCAAATAGACTGGATCAAAAAAAAACCCATCCCCTTGCCATATAATAATCAAAACACAAAACATACAGAACAAAGAAAGAATATTAAGAACTGCAAAGGAAAAAGGTCAAGTAACACATAGATGTAAACCTATAAGAATTACACCTGACTTCTCAATGGAAACCATGAAAGCCAGAAGGTCCTGGATAAATGTGCTGCAGACATTATGAGACCATGGATATAAACCCAGACTACTGTACCCAGCAAAGCTTTCACTCAACATCAAAGAACAAAACAAGATATTCAATGACAAAAACAGATTTAAACAATACGTATCCACACACCTAGGCTTACAGAAAGTACTAGAAGAAAAACCTTGACCCAAGAAAGCTGACTACACCCACAATACCACAGACATCTGATAACTCCCCACCAGCATAACACAAAAAAGGGAAACATACAAACACTACTACCAAAAGATAACTGTAGCTAACAATCACTGGTCATTAATATCACTTAATATCAATGGTCTCAATTCACCTATAAAAAGACACAAGCTAAGAGAATGGATACAAAACAGGATCCAGCATTCTACTGTTTATAAGAAACACATTTCAACCTCAAAGACAGACACCACCTCAGAGTAAAGTGTTGGGAAAAGGTTTTCCAATCAAACAGGCCAAGAAACAAGCAGGAGTGGCTATCCTAAAATCTAACAAAATTGATTTCAAACTAAAATCAATCAGAAGAATTGGTTCTTTGAGAAAATCAACAAGATAGACAAACCTTTATACAAACTAATCAAAAGGCAGAGAGAAAACATCCAAAGTAACAAAATCATAAAAGAAAAGGGGAACATAATAACAGACACTGAGGAAATTCAGAGAATCTTTAGGTTGTACTACAAAACCCTGTACTCCACAAATTTGGAAAATGTAGAAGAAATGAACAATTGCCATCTACCAAAATTAAATCAAGACCAGGTGAGCAATTTAAATAGACCTATAAGCCGTGAGAAGATAGAAGCTGTCATCAAAAACCGCCCAACCAAGAAAAGCCCAGGGCAGGATGGTTTTAGTGCTGAATTCAACCAGAACTTCCAAGAAGAGCTAATACCTATACTCCTCAAAGTGATCCACATAATAGAAACAGAAGGCTCACTGCCAAACTCTTTATAAACCTACAGTTGCTCTGATACCAAAACTACACAAAGACTCAACCAAGAAAGAGAATTACAGACCAATCTCACTCATGAACATGGATACAAAAATTCTCAGTAACATTCTGGCAAACCAAATCCAAAAACACATCAAAAAAATCATCAATCATGACCAAGTAGACTTCATCCCAGAGATGCAGGGTTGGTTCAACATAAAAAAAAACTATCATTTTTTTCCTTAGATCATTTCATTAGATTTGGAAAAAAACATTTGATAAAATTCAACACCCCTTAATGATAAAGGTCTTGGAGAGATTAAGAATACAATGATCATATCTAAATATAATAAAAACAATATACAGCAAGACAACAGCTAACATCAAATTAAATGGAGAAAAACTCAAAACAATTCCACTAAAATCAGGAACAAGACAAGGCTGTCTGCTCTCTCCATATGTCATCAACATGGTTCTTGAAGTCTTAGCAATAGCAATATGACAACATAAGGATATCAAGGGGATTCAAATTAGAAAGGAAGAAGTTAAACTTTTGCTATTTGCAGGTGATTTGATAGTGTACATAAGTGACCCGAAAAACTCTACCATAGAACTCCTACTGCTGATAAATACCTACAGTGATATGGCAGGATATAAGGTCAACTCAAAAAAAGAATCAGTAGCCCTCCTAAACACAAAGGATAAAGAAGCTGAGAGGGAAATCAGTGAAACATCACCTTTCACAATTGCAACAAAGCACATAAAATATATTGGAGTAACACTAACAAAGGATGTGAAAGACCTATTTGAAAAGAACTTTAAGTCTTTGAAAAAGCAAATTGAAGAAGATCCCAGATAATGGAAAGATCTTCCATGCTCTTGGATAGGAAGGATCAACATAGTAAAAATGACAATCTTACCTAACACAATCTATAGATTCAATGCAATCCCCATGAAAATCCCAACACAATTCTTCACAGACCTTGAAAGAACAATAATCAACTTCATATGGAAAAACAAAAAACCCAGGATAGCCAAAAACAATCCTGTACAATAAAGGAACTGCTGGAGGCATTACCAACCCTGACATCAAGCTCTATTGCAGAGCTACAGTAATGAAAACAGCTTGGTATTGGCATAAAAACAGAGATGTTGATCAAAGCAATCGAATTGAAGACACAGACATTAATCCACACACCTCTGAACACTTGATTTTTGACAAAAAAAGCAAAGAAGATACAATGGAAAAAAGAAAGCATCCTCATCAAATGGTGCTGGCATAACTGCATGTCAACCTGTAGAAGACTGAAAATAGATCTGTGTCTGTCGCCATACACAAAACTCAAGTCCAAATGGATTAAAGATCTGAATATAAATCTGACCATACTGAACATTATAGAAGAGAAAATGGGAAGAAACCTTCAATGCATGGGCACAGGAGACCACTTCCTAGATATAACCCCAGTAGCACAGACAATTAGAGCAACAATAAATAAATGGGACCTCCTGAAACTTAGACGCTTCTGTAAAGCAAAGGATACAGTCATTAAGACAAAAAGACAACCTACTGAATGGGAAAAATCTTCACCAACCCCATATCAGACAAGAGACTGATCTCCAAAATATATAAAGAACTCAAGAAATTAAACATTAAAATTCTAAATAACCCAATGAAAAAGTGTTGTACTGAAATAAACAGAGAATTCCCATCAGAAGTTCAAATGGCCACAAGATACTTAAGGACATGTTCAACTTTCTTAGCTATCAGGGAAATGCAAATCAAAACAACTTTGAGATACCATATTACTTATATCAGAATCACTAAAATCAAAAATACCAATGATAACCTTTGGAGAGGATGTGGAGTAAAGGGGACACTCATCCATTGCTGGTGAGAATGCAAACTTGTGCAACCACTTTTGAAATCAGTGTGGCAGTTTCTCAGAAAACAGGGAGTCAACCTACCTCAGGATCCAGCAATACCAGTCTTAGGAATATACCCAAGAGATGCCCAATCATACTACAAAAGCATTTGTTCAACTATGTTCATAGCAGCATTATTTGTAATAGCCAGAACCTGGAAACAACCTAGATGGCCCTCAATGGAAGAATGGATAAAGAAAGTGTGGCACATCTACACATTAGAATGCTATCCAGGGGTAAAAAACAATGACATCTTGAAATTTGCATGCAAATAGATGAAAATAGAAAACACTATCCTGAGTGAGATAACCCAGACCCAAAAATATGTATGTGGTATGTACTCACTCATTAGTGGATTCTAGCCATAAACAAACAACATTGAGTCTATAGTTTGTGATCCTAGAAATGCTAAATAATAAGGTGAACCCAAAGAAAAACATATATAGATCCTCCTGGAAACTGGAAGTAGATAAGATTGCCAGACAAAAGTTGGGGGCATGGCAGTGGGGTGAAGTGGGGGGAAGGGAAGAGGGAGAGAGAGAAGGGGAGGGTTGAGGAGAGCTTGAGGAAGTGCGGTGATTGAGATGGAGGAAGGACGGATATGGGAGCAGGGAAGAAGATATCTACTTTAAGGGAGCCATTTTAGGGTTGAAAAGAGACGTGGATCTAGAGGGGTTCCCAGGATGTCCCCAGCTAGGACCCTGTGCAGTGAAGGAGAGAGTGCCTGAACTGGCCTTTTCCCATAGCCACACTGATGAATATCTTGCATATCACCATAGAACCTTCATCCAGTGACAGATGGAGATAGAGACAGAGACCCACATCAGAGCACTGGACAGAACCCCCAAGGTACAGTTGAAGAGCAGAAGGAGGGAGAATATGAAAAAGGAAGTCACAACCATGAGGAGTTGGTCCACCCTCTGAAACAGTGTGCCTGATCTAATGGGAGCTCACCAAAGCCAGCTGGACTGGGACTGAACGAGCATATGATCAAACTGGACTCTCTGCATGTAGCTGACAATTAGGACCGACTGAGAAGCCAATGATAATGGCACTGGGATTTGTCTCTACTGCAAGTACTGGCTTTTTGGGATCCTAATCTATTTGGATGCACACCTTCCTAAGCCTGGATGGAGGCAGGAGGGCCTTGGACTTTCCACAGTGCAGGGTACCCTGCCCTCTCCTAGGACTGGACGGGGAGAGGGGAGGATGAGTGGGGGTGTGGGAGGGAAATGGGAGGAGGGGAAGAAGTGGAAATTTTGAATGGTATTATTTACAAAGCAATAAAAATAAAATAAAATAAAAATAAATGAACAACAGCACAGGAAAGCTAATTGCTAAACCAGTGTAACACCCAACCTCACTGCCTTCCTCAGTTCACAATTCCTATGCTCAGCCTCCAGCACAGATGTGAGCCTTCCAATAAATGCCTGTGCCTTGTTGGGATGTAGGATGTCACACAATTGTCTCATCCCAGGGATTTCAACATGTATTTTTAACAAAATTGATTTTAATAACTAAAAATTTCCATAGATGACGCAGCGCTTCAATGCATCCTGCACCTAGTAAACACTATAGCTAATTTAATTTTACATGGTGTGATAAGGTTTGTTTAATTAATTAACCACTATTGATGCATTATTATTAGCTAAGTTTATACTTGAGTCAAAATACTTTCTTCCCATAATGATCTTTGTCCCTCCCAGAAGGCTGTACAGATTACATATTCTGTCATTGTTATCGTGTCCTCTTGGCCATAACAGTCTCCGACTTCCCTTGCTTTTGATAATATTTGTGAACTGCCCTATAACTGGGATTTGTCTGTTGCTTTTCTCATGATTAGGCTCTGGCTGTGTGTTTTGAGGGGTGGGAGTTCTGTTTTTACCTTGTAGCTGTTGGCTTAACACACATTTAGATGTTGTTAATCTTGGGCACCTGGCTAAAGAGTGTTTGTCGAGTTTTCCACAGTAAAGTTACTCAGCTTTTCCCTCTTTCTGTCCTGGTCCCTTCCTAAGTTGCCAAGCAGACACATGAAAAGTCGGGAGACTTTCTGGTCTACACATCTGTGAATGGCACCCTCGCACTTCCACCTCCACAACTCCCACAACTGTGCCTTCCTGCCATGATGACTTACCTCCAGTAACGTATATTATACCACAACTGTGCCTTCCCTGCCGGACACCATACCTCCTGTAACATATTCTATGCCTTCTCACTACGATGACATACCTCTGGTAACATATATCTCGCTGGCAAAATGGCCTGTGATGTGTGAGTTCGCTGAGAAGCTAGCTCTACAGCATTGTTACCCCACCACTACTGTTTCAGACCCAGCTATATTTGTCTCAATTGTCCCCCCAAGGCCCTTTGTCTGGAAATGGGCTGAACTCGCTAACTGTATGACAGAGAAGAGAAAGAACATAAAAATAATCCAGGAGATAAGACGTTTCCTTGAGATCAGCTAAACAACCAAGTATTTCTCATTAGGATTGCTACTGTTTGTCATGTACTATAAGATGCCTGCAATAGGAAGAGGAGCTGGGAATACCGCCATAGAGCACTCGTCCATGGAAAGGTGAAGGCGTAAGTCACAGACAATCCCACACCAGTTTGGAATTATGATCAATAGAATGGTTATTTACTCAAAGGGGAAAAAACTTACAGATTACCGTCCCAGACAACAGTCCCTCCACGTGAACAAGAAAGGAGTCTAGGAGCCAGAAGCGGAGCCGTAAGCCAAAGAGGGAGTGCAGGACAGCCGCTGCTTTTTTAAAGAGAGAGAGACCACGCCCCAATGGGCTGGTAACTCAGCAGCGATTGGCTGAAGGAGCAGAAAGAGCTCCTGCAGCAGAAAGGGTGGAGCAGACCCTCTCAACTGGGAACTCCAGCTGACTGCTTCTATGTCCCAATTTGGTTCCTGCTGGGTTTCCTGGGTGCCTGATGACAATTGATGACATTTTCTGTATCTGTTACTATTTATTCTTTCACTTGGAAGCCTTATTTAAGGGGACAACTCTCTGCTGTGTCCACAACTCTCTATCAGAAACCCCAGCTGCCTGCCTCACCAGAGCCTCTCCAGTCAATTTCTGTTGAATGTTTTGAACACCCAATTTGATGTTATACTTTCTCTGTATTTATTGAATGCTTGTTTTTTTCCTTTTCCTTAGATTTGCTATATACTTCATAAATTCATTTATTCTCGTAGATCAGTCTCCAGGTCATAGAGAAAAATCGAAACTTGTCCAAAATCAATCGTCCCCTACCTGAGACATTCTCTCTCTCTCTCTCTCTCTCTCTCTCTCTCTCTCTCTCTCTCTCTCACACACACACACACACACACACACACACATACACACACACACACACGACAGAGAGAGAGAGATCAACGCATGTCTAGTGTACTCGTTAATGGAGAAAGTTAGTTAAGAAAGGAATTAAATCATCAGAGGATATATTGGCTATCCTTTAGAAGTAAGGATAGCACACTGAATCTACTCACGCCTGTGTTTCCCTGCTCTTGTAAGATCCCCAGTCCTTTTTCTATGACCCTAGTGTTGCCATCTATGTTGAAGTTGCTCATACTGACCAGCTGGTGTCAAAAGCTCCATCCCAGACTCTGCTCTAATGGTTTCATAGGCAACCCTGAAAGCCTGCAAGTTCCATTAGCCAACCATCTCTTTCTGTTACCAGTACATTCCATCTAGAGTCTTCCACTAAAGAAATATTTGTGTTCGTCTTCTCTCTGGTCTCATGTCTGACCTTATCCCAAGAGGAATTCATTTTGATCAACACCTGCTGTCTTCTGTCTGTACTTCCTACTAAGTAGCAATAAATTTCTCCTGAAACACACACACACACAAGGCTATTTTGAGTTGCCTTGACAACAATGTTGGAAGAACAGAACAGTTTCTGCTTGCTCAAATAAACATTCTTGTGGTTTCCCAGCATAAAAAAAATAAAACCTTCCTGTTGCTATTTGTTTGTACCCTGTGTGAATATGTGTTGCTTTGATGTGTTGGTTTTAGTACAAAGCTGAACAGCCAGTAGTTGGCAGGAAATAGGTGATATTTTCAGGTAATCCGAGGAACTCTGGGAGTAATCCTAGGCACAGATAACTTACCAGGGAGTCACGGAGGAAGCAGGAACACTGTATGGAGGAGAGGTAATGATCCACATGGCCAAATGCAGATTATTATAAATGGGTTAATGAAGGGATTCTTTTATTGTTGTATTATTCAGTAAAACTCCAGAGTTAGATATTGGGGTAAGAAACTGATAGAACTTCAGAGCAATGAAAAAAAACAATCAACTGAACTTGCCTCTCCATGCTTTCCACAGGGAAAATACCACAAATTTTTCCAAACCCCTCCCTATTCCTTCCTATGTTTCTATCACAATCTAGGTCTAATAGTTAATTCTAGTCAGCCAATCACTAACTCCACACTGATCCAAAGTTAACTTTATTGCCATCTTGGAGTGTCACAATGTGATCAAAATATCCCACAACCGGTTAATTTTTTAATATGCCTAAGCTAAGGCCAAGGCATTATTTGGGAGCTGGTAGTCCAGTGAAAGTCCAACTACAAAATCCTTCCTGCATAGCAATTTCAAATTTGGCCCAGAAACTGTGCATCTTTCTAGCAACTAATCAATAAATCCTTTAAATAACTTGGATTGAGTCTGTGGTCTTTTCGCAGGGATCATAAACTCCATAACACTAGAAATTTTCTACTAACTGCTGATTGCAATTTGCAATGATGAAAAATTCTGGAGTCCTTCAAACTTTTTCTCAGGAAGTGACTGATCTGGGAGTGTGACTATGTTGATACTGGAGATAGTTTTCTCTTTATTTAGTTAAAAATAACACCTTCCCTTGCCTTCTTTTTCTATCAGTATTGAGGTAATCCTTTTCCTGAGCTGTGAGTTTGTGAGACTATCATTTAAAACTTCACTCTTACCTCATGATGGCATATGAAGAACATAGTGCTGAGTTGTTCATGCATTATGGACTCCTATCTCAAGGTTGCATCACGTTTTTGAGGCTATCCTTCCTCTAAATCTCATTCCATGAGGGTAACTATTATTACCTGCCTTTAATTACACAACCACTGAAAATACTCTACATACACATTTCACACAATGCTTAATAAAAGGCTAGAGTCAGGGATGAATGTGATGCTCCCCTTCAGTAACACATGTAGATTAATGCTGGAAACCTTGGAATGAAGAAATACTTTATGTGACAATTGATCAATATATATGGCTGTGAGCATGCAGCCAGAGGCAACCCATCCAGTCCATCAGAAGAGGCTGATGAATAAATGGTACAATCAAAAGAATGTGTGAATGTCTTTTTCCTAACCCCTTCAGACTGAAAAGCTCTTAGCTTCACCAGTGACATATCTACCCCCCGAACACTGAGCTGCCTAGAGGCTGGTCCCCGAAGCAGCAAGACCATTGAAAATATATTTTCCTATATCTTAGGCAAGCCCTGTGAAATGGTCTTTTAATTCCAAAGGAGTCATGGCCTACAGGTTGAGAACTGCTACTCTAATATCAAATTCCTGTTTATAAGTTCAGAGGAACAAGTAGTGAGTTAAGCACATGTTTATGAGACATATTTAGTAGGAAGATGCAACATGCATATGCATCTACTCATCCTAACTGGAAACGGAAAACACAATCAAGTCCAACCTTTTTAATCAAAGAGTTTTATTGGAATTGCTTACAGAAGTATGGGGAAGCAGTTAATTACCAGAGCATGAGAGACTCAAACACAGTTCCAATGATGAAACTCAAAACCTGCATGTGATACAGCTTATGCATAATGCACACCTGGAGCACGCTACACATCAGTAGGCAAACCTACATGTTAAAGAGCATCCTATCTTAATGACTAAAATCCTCTTCAAAGGGACATGACTTCCCTGAGTTTCTTCATTTGAGTTAAGAACACTGAATCCTATCAGTTTCAGGGATGTATTAAAGTTGTTTTAAGTGGTGTATTTCCTGCCTTAATGAGCTTCGCTCCAGAATGGATCATTCTGATCTCCAGAAATTTGTTACACAACTACATATAATTGACATTTTTCCATTTGGTCTTTATTATGAAACATTTGAGGTTGAACAAGTAAAAGGTTTTGATGAAACTTGTTCTACATTTTCCCATATTTCTCTGCATTAACTCTTGATGTTTTCTAAGGTTTGAAATTAACTTAAAGGTTTTCCCAAATATCTCATGTTCACAATGATTCTCTAGTGTGGAGTCTCAAGTGTAGCTAAGAACAGACCTTGGTTTAAGAACATCCCAAATGATTTCCCATGGTAACTTGTCTCACTGGTATAAATTTTCAGATGTTCTCTTAGACCTGAGAGGCTGGTAAAGACTTTTGCATATACATTACATTTTTAAGTTTTCTCTACCATATGAATACTATGATCTGTTCTCAGGATGATTTTATAGATAAAAGGATTCTCATATTCACTACTATGGTGGTTTGAATAGGAATGGCCCCAATGTGAATGACTGGCCCACAAGGAATGGCTCTCTTAGGAGGGACAGCCTTCTTTGAGTAGGGGTAAACTTGTTGGAAGAAGTGTGTCACTGTCAAGGTAGGCAGGCAATGAAGTCTCACATATGCTCAAGCCACACCTAGTACACAGCTCACTTCCTGCTACCCAAGGATCATGCCATGGACATCTCAGTTCATTCTTTTGCACTATGTCTGCATGCATGTCACTATATTTCCCACCCTGACATTGATGGACTAAATCTCTGAAATTGTAAGCCAGCCCCAGTTAAAAGTTTTTCTTTAAGAGAACTGCCAAGGTCATGGTGTCTCTTAGAGCAATAAAAGCCTAATGAAGACAACTATACTTGCAAGGTATATTCCTGAATGAATTCTCTAATATACTCTAAAAAAATGAGCAAACAGTAAAGGATTTCTCACATTCACTGCATTTATAATATTTCTCTTTAGTATCTATTCTGATGTGTTCAAGTTGTTTTCCTGTCAACAAAGCAGTTACACCTGACCATAGTTCCATGGGTCTGGATTAAATACACTGTTGCTTGGACTGTGGTTTGGTGGGATTTCTGACTTTTCTAGTACTGGCTGTGGCATAGCAAACATATGTAGCTTTTACCTAAGTCTCTTTTGTTCTATTTACCAATAAAGGCTCAGGATTCAGATATTGGGATGAAAACATGTGTCAGAGGAGGCTGCTTGTTTGTTCCCAGCTGCTCATCCCCGAAATAACCACAGAAAGACTGTATTAATTAAATCACTAAATGGTCTATTAGCTCTAGCTTCTTATTGGCTATTTATACATCTTAATTTAAGCAATTTCTATTAATCTGCATATCGCCACGTGGCAGTGGCTTACTGGCAAGGTTATGGCTTGTCTGTTCTCCCAGCATTCAGTTTAGTTTTCCCTGCCTACCTCTATTCTGCCCTACCAGGCCCAAGAGAGATAATTTATTCATTAACCAATAAAAACAATGCATGTTCAGAAGGACTTCCCACACCAAACATGCTGGTTCAGAGAGGCCTAGAGACTCAGCAAGAGAGTGTCTCCCCAGCCATCTCAAACTAAAAAGACTGTGAAATTTCAAATTGCTCATCTATTCCTTATTGTTCATCCCTGCATCTTACTTTCACTTGCTAATTCCTGTTAAATAGTTCTAGGTTTCAGTCCCTGATCCAATATTAATAATAAACTTGGGCTTCACAGTGTAATCAAATATCCCAGAACATATTCTAAGAGTTGAACCAACAGTAAAGGATTTCTCACATTTGCTACATTTCTAAAGTTTCTCTAATGTATGTAGTCTCTGATGACCTCTAAGATTTGCTTTTCTGGTAAAGGATTTGTTACACTCACTACATTTGTAAGGTTTCTCTCCTGTATGAGTTCTCTGGTGAGTCATAAGTTGGACTTTCTGGGCAAAGGATTTGTCGCAATCACTACATTTATAAGGTTTCTCTCCTGTGTGGATTCTCTGATGAGTTCTAAGACCGTCTTTTGTGGTAAAGGATTTGTCACATTCACTACATTTGAAAGGTTTCTCACCTGTATGAGTTTTCAGATGTGTTCTAAGATTTGAGCCATATGAAAACGATTTGTCACATTCACTACATTGGTAAGGTTTCTCATCTGAATGACTTTTCAGATGTGTTTTAAGATTTGAGCTACTTGAAAAGGATTTACCACATTCACTACATTTGTAAGGTTTCTCCCCTGTGTGAAGTCTCTGATGAGTTCTAAGACTGCTTTTTGTGGTAAAGAATTTGTCACATTCACTACACTTGTAAGGTTTTGCACCTATATGACTTTTCAGATGATTTCTAAGACTTGGGCTACCTCTAAAAGATTTGCCACATTCACTACATTTGTAAGGTTTCTCTCCTGTGTGGAGTCTCTGATGAATTCTAAGATAGTCTTTTGAGGTAAATGATTTCTCACATACATTGCATTTGTAAGGTTTCTCTCCTGTGTGGATTCTCTGATGAGTTCTAAGATTGTCTTTTGTGGTAAAGGATTTTTCACATTCGCTACATTTGTAAGGTTTCTCACCTCTATGTCTTTTCATATGATTTCTAAGATTGGGGTCACTTCTAAAAGATTTGCCACATTCATTACATTTGTATGGTTTCTCTCCTGTGTGGATTCTCTGATGAATTCTAAGATTTTGTTTTGCGGAAAATGATTTGTCACATTCACTACATTTGTAAGGTTTCCCTCGAATGTGGATCCTGTAATGTCTTTCAAAGTCTGATGTATGACAGAAGCACTTACCACATTCTGAACATTTGTAAGGTTTTTCCAGACAGTGGGTTTTGTAATGGACATTGAGTTGTGAAAAATGAAAAAAGGAATTACTACATTTTGTACATTTATAGGTTTTTTCTTTAGTATGGACTCTCTGGTGGCTAATGAGGCTTGAGTAAGTCTTGAAGAATTTTCCACATTTCCTGCAATGGTGTGGTTTCTTCCCATTATCACTTTGTTTCAATATAATTTCTCTATTAGAGTGAAAAGATGGACCATACTTTGTATTTTTCTGCTCTTCCTTTTTGTGAGTACTTTGATTTTGGCTAATGATGAAACACAAATTTAAACAACTTACATAGTCTTCATATTTGCCAAGTTCGTCTCCAGCAATTCCACTTTTGTGTCTATTGAGCATTGTGGTTTCAACACAGGCAGGTATGTGGTTACCAAAACTGTACTTGTAATTCTCTGCAGTATTCCTTGTATCATAAGGTATACATTGGCAGGGTTCATGAATCACTTGGCCAAGCTCATAACATTTGTAAGATTTCTCTTGAATATTTTCATGATCATGGATAAAGGTCTTTGTGCCTTGGTGTAGGACCTTCTCACATTTATCACATAAATGATGTTTTTCTGAAAAATTAGTACAGTTATGGATAATAGCAATTAATGCACAAATAACAGATTCAATACCTGATGTTTTCTTAGGCATAAGAAAACATATAAACTGGTAACATTCAGAAACAGAAGTCTTAACCAAGGAATTTTCTGTTTCACCATCATTAAATGGATGCTCAAAGAATCTCCAATCTGATCTATATCAAATTATGGGGACCAATAATAGCATACTCATTTTTTTCCTTTTTTTTCATTTATTTGACATCCCAACGGCAGTTTCTCCCCCTCCCTCCTCTCCTGTTTCTTCTGTTCCCCTTCCCTCTGCCCTCCTATCAATTCTTCCTTAGTTTCTGTTCTGAAAATGGCAGGCCTCCCATGGATGTCAAGAAAGCATGGCATATTAAGTTGAGGTAGGACTAAGCTCCTTCCTTTATATTAAGGCTGGGCAAAGCAACCCACTATGAGGAATAAGTTCCCAATAGCAAGCCAAAAATCCAGGTAAAGGCAATGATGCTACTGCTAGGAGTTCCACAAATAGCCCAAGCTAAACAACTGTAATACATATGTAGACATCTTAGGTCAGTCTCATACATAGCCTTCTCATTCTTATCTAAACACTGTACTTTGAGCCCAGAAGACAAACAGGTGTTTGAGCAGTAAAGAACTTTGAGAAAGAAGCTTTGTGAAGGATCATATGAAGAATGTTTCCTTCTTTCTTATGTTTTTGAAACAGAGTCACACAGTACAGCTTTCATCAGCTAGAAACTCATAAAATAGGTCAGCAGGAAACTCAACATGTTCTCCTAATTCAGCCTCCAAAGTGCAAATATAAACTCATGCTGTCCCAGTATGAAACATAGCAACTCTACCTCAAAAAAACAAAACAAAAACATTCTTACAAGCAACAGCTCTTTCTCTAAAACCTTTTGCATTGCTTATAAGCAGAAATAGGTGGAGAGCTTAACCCAAAACAAAATTAAAATATTCTCATTATTTAGAGTACTGTAATATACTTCCTTGCTTTGAATATTCAATATTCTTTGAATATTTAAATTTTCTTTATATATTAGATAGGAGGGCTGAAAATATCACAGTGAATATAGCATTGGTTACTCTTCCAGAGAATACATAAAATTGACAGTGAAGCACCATTAAATAGTTATGTTGGTAACCAGAATTTCCCTCATTTCTGGGATTCTCTAGGTTCAGAGAGTTTACATAGATACAAAGTAGGTAAATAAAAAGAATGAATTAGTAATTCTATAAAAAGAACATTCTTACCCACAAAGAGTAGATTGTTGTAATTCTCCAACATCACATCCATGTACAAAGCTCTCTGAGCACAGTCTAGACATTCCCATTCTTCCTGTGAGAGGTCCACAGTCACATCCCTGAATGTTAACAGATCCTGCAATGAGAAATTACCCATTTACCATGCACTGCTTGACAAATTATTTCTTGGTTAAAAAAGACCTACAGATTTAGAGACATGTAATATATATAATATAGATTATTATATATATAATAATAATAATATATATGATGAGTCATGGCAATTTTTAAAGGACAAGAGTTTTCTAGAAGTTCTATATTGCTACTTTCAGAGACAATATATAGACTGATGTAGTACACTGCTTATATCTATATCCATTAGGTCTCTCACCAACATGAACTTACTGATGATTTTTAAGATCTGAACAATTTGTCTTGAGTTTACAATCTATAATTTCTTAAAGTTCTTGAAAATGAGCTTTGATTCTCAGCACACTTAGGGCAATACAAAACATAACTTAATTTCAGATCCTTGAAATTCAATGTTCTCTGCTGAACCACAAATATTGGAGCCGCCACCAAAGACATACATGTCGAAACTTTGCCGGTAAGCCACAGTGATGTGGTGATACACAGCTTAAAGAAGATGGGTTAGTTTAGGATATAAGAGTTAGCCAGAAATACACTTAATCTATTGGCCAAACAGTATTGCAAATAATACAGTTTCTGTGTGGTTATTTTGTGTCTGAGCAGCTGGGCACAAACAAGCAGCCTTCTACTGTATGTATGTATGTATGTATGTATGTATGCATGTATGTATGTATAATTGTAATTTTATTTTTTAAAAAAATACTTTATCAAATATTTATTGTCTTGATTGTATTTCCAATCTCTGTGAACATTTTGATGTAAAAATCTTGCAATTAGCAAACTTTTAGGGAATGTAACATATATATCTGAGGTCTAGAGGCATGAATGTATGTTTATGAAAAATGTGTTGATATTAAACAGAATCCCAATGTCACATTTTGGATATTAAATTTATAATAAGCAAAAGTATGCTTCCAAATTATACAACTGTCGACATTGCTTGAATATGGACACTAGATCAATCCTGTCTGAAGCTGGGTTCACATGACTGTATTCTAAAATGCTCAGTTCAGAGCCTGAGGCCTAGGAACACTGCTTTACCCTTTGTAGAACAAACAGGTAGACTGTGGAATGTAGAGTTCATTTGTCTTTTAGGTCATTATTTTCTCAAGAGTAAGGGGTAAAAAAATCATTGTATATCTCCAACATTCCAAACAACATATAAAATAAAATAATTTGTAAAGTTATTTTATGAGACATATTTATAACAACGAAATAAACAGAAAATGCAGAATTAGATAATATTAATGCCATTTAAATTTTCTAGAAGTTGCAACAATACTGATAATAGCAATTTCATTAATTCCATGTTATGTCACTACAGAATTAGAAATATATATGTGAATAAATAGCATATGTGACAAAGCATTCAGACGAAGTATAAACATTTTGTTATCTAAACAAATGTATTAAAAGAATGGAGAAATAGTCTAACTTTATTAATTTTGAATACATTATTGCAAATACGATTGACTCAAATGATGAAAATTTACACCTCTTAATTTCAACTTTATTCTTTTCTATATTTATATATATTCTTATATATATATAAGTATATATACTTATATATAGAATATATATTATATTCTGTATACTTATATAGAGAGAATATATATTATATTCTATAAAATTCTAGATGAATTTTAATTCATTCATATAATAGGATTTTATCATAGATAAGTATTATTTTTCAAAAACTAGAATACAAAGGGTCATATACTGTCACAAGTATGTACCTGAAATGTTAATCCAGAGCCTGAAGACATGGCTCAGAGGTAAAAGATACTTTCTGCTCCTGCAGAAAAACCTATTTTAATTCTTTCTAAACACATGGCAACTACCTACAATGTCTTACTTCATGGATCCAGGGGCATAATTCATCATATAGTGTACATAAACATATGCAGAAAACCCTCATATACTTAAATAAAATATTACTATAAAGAAAGAAATAGAAACATTAAGATCAGTCTTCAGAATTGTCTCCCTATGTAATACAAATCTCCAGGGGGAGAAAAAAAACAAAACATAGGTTGGAGAGGGTCTTCTTTGACCAAAAGAAAAGAACAGAGTAAAGTCATTAAAAGAGACAGTCATTTATGCTTCAAAATTGATGCCTTATGTGAAGCACACAATCAGTCCTCTATAGAAAATTCTTACTTTAATATATTCTACATGATGACATACAAAAGGTGGAGACAGAAGTACTCATGCCCCTTCTGAAAAATGCAATAGAAGATAGAGAAAATAAGATTTTTCTTAAGAGAATTAACAGTTGAACTTTGAAAAGAATTTTTCCTGAGATAAGTAAATTTTAGGTGTCAACACACATCACTGTGTGACATAATATGGCAAAAAGACAACCCAGAATACTATAACCTTCATCTCTTCACAGACATATCAACTTTCTGGTAAGAGTAAGCCATATATTACTTCTATCATCTACATTCCCTATGGTGCTAAAATATTTACTATTAAGATACAAGACAATGAGTCTCTTCTAGCCCTACTTTCCTGTAAGTTGCTCAGTGATATCAGTAAAAAGGTCCATGTAATGGCATGTCCATGTTTATAAGTCTGTTCCTGGAAAACTGACAATTACAGATATACAACTATGTGGCACATGAGACCATCCTTCCTAATATAAAAGGATACAAGTCCATTCTATGTGGAAAATGGCCTTCAATATATTTCTTTGAGTGTCATTTACAATAGCTTATGTTTTAGAACTTCAAGTTTTAAGTCCATGGAAATTCATGGCCTCACAGTATAAAACCAAGTGAAAATTTAATGGCACCAGTCTCTGCTATACAGTTAAAATATATAAAGACATAAACTTGAATGTAAAAGAAGAAAAAGACAAATAAATTAGGCAAAAGGAACACTTTTGATAACACTGACACTGATGGGGAATTTAGAAATTAAATGGTTTCAATAATAAAAACAATTTTCAAAGATATGTGAACATGATACTGACCTGGGGAGCATTTACCACAGATGCATTCATTCTTCTTGTTGCTCTTCAGAGATTCTCTCTCAGAAAACAAAGACTGGAATTCTTGTTGAAATTTCCATCAAGGTGTCAAAAATATAAAACTAAAATTAACACAACTATATTAAGGTCAATGCCAAACCACATAAAAAAGACTGAAAAAAACCAAAATGATACCAAAAATTTTGTCAACATTCCTACAGAGAGGAAAGCATGAAAGGATATATTTAGAGTGAAGAAAGAAAATGGCTATGAGCCTGATCATTGCAACCAGAAACATGGGCTCTTAAAATTCATGGAGAAGGAAAGGCATATGAAGAAAGTTATAAATGACAGAGGTCATCCATTCAAAATGCACTGTAGATCATAATTAGAAAGAAAGATAATGACAATCAGAGATTTTAGGCATAAAAATACTCAGAAAATAAGATATTTTACAAAAGTAATATATGAATAAGAAAGCTGGGGAGTCAGATTATTTTCAATGCAGATATCAGCAAAATACCATTTTTAACTAGAAGGAAGAAAATTACTATCCCTAATTTTACTCATAAAAATATTTTCTGAACAACCTGCTACTACAAAGGGAGGACCAAGAGTGGAACTCAGAAAAATAGCCTGCTACAATACAGAAAGGATCAAGAGGTGAATGACCAGCCACCCAGCAGGAAACCTGCTCTCTAGGCCCTCAATATGGGGATAAAACCCCGGGCCCCTCCCCCAACTACCTCAGCTTCTCAAGCCAGGCAGGAAGAGAGTTTCCTCCAGGTAGGCTATCCCAATAACCCACACTGTTGTAAAAAGAGCGGTGGGCTGTGTTCCCAGTGCCTGGCCACTCGGCTAGTTTACCTGAAATAATTACATGGAAATTGTATTCATTTAAACACTGCCTGGCCCATTAGTTCTAGCCCCTTATTGGCTAACTCTCACATATTGATTCAACCCATTTCTAATCATCTGTATCACCACTTGACTGTGGCTTACCGAAATGAGTCTAACCAGTGTCTGTCTTGGAGAGAAGAGTCATGGCGTCTGCCTGACTCTGCTTTCTTTCTTCCAGCATTCTGTTCAGTCTACTCCACCTATCTAAACTCTGCCTTATCAAAAAGCCAAGTCAGTTTCTTTATTTAACCAATGAAAGTAACACATAGACAGAAGACCCTCCTACACCACCATACCATCCACCAAACTCTGCAAACTATAAGCCCCATCCTGGACCCAAACTTGCCTATTCTCCTGCAACCTCAGTAAAACTGTGAAACACAGTTGCTAAAATACAGAGAGGACCAAGAGGTGAGTGACCAGCCACTTGGCAGGACATACCACTCACTAGGCCCTCCATAGTAGGGCACAACCCAGGGCCAATTCCCCTCCTGCCTCAGCTTCTCCAGTTAGCCAGAATGAGAATTTCCTACAGATAGGCTGCCCCAATACAGCCACATTCACCAGACCCTGCAAACTACAAGTCCCACTCCACACTAAAACCCTCCAATATGCCCCCAGGTGTCACAAGCTCAGAGGAATACTGAAACACAAGCAGCAACTACACAGAGAGGACCATGAGAGAAGACCAAAAGAAGAACTCTGAAGCATAAGCAGGAATTGCACAGAGTGGAGAAGAGAGCAAACCAGTAGAACAGACCAAGAGAGCAGGCTAAGAGAGACCTCAGTGCCTCCCTGAGAAACAGACATTGACAGTACAGAGCAGACCAAGAACAGTTCCAAAAGATGCTGACAGCCACTGCAAGGATTGAGCCAAGACATAAAGACACTGCTGGCATCAGCATCAATTGAAGAAAGACATGGATAAGTGACAATGCAAGAATTCATCCAACCTAAAAAACAACATGGTAACAACAGAACCCAGTGGTCATACAACAGGAAGACTTGATCATCCTAACCCAGAAAAAGAAGAAAATGATTTTATACATAACTTAATGAAGATGATGGAGATTTTTAAATAGAAACTGAAAAACTCTCTTAAAGATATGGTAGAAAAGACAAACAAAAGTTTGGTAAAAATTAATAAATTCCTCAAAGAAACCCAAGAGAACCAAGAAAAACCAAACAAGTAAAGCAAACAGTTCAAGACCTGAAGAATGAAATAGAGGCAATAAAGAAAACACAAACCAAGGGAATTCTGGATATGGAATATCTGGGTAAGCAAACAGGAACTATAGAGGCAAGTATAGCAAGCAGAATACAAGGGACGGAAGAAAGAATCTCAGGTGTTAAAGATGTTATAAAGGAAATTGATTCCTTGGTCAAAGAAAGCATTAAATCCAACAAATTCTTAACACAAAACATCCAGGAAATCTAGAACATGATGACGACAAAACCTAAGAATAATAGGGATAGTAGAAAGAGAACTGCAGTTTCAAGGCACAGAAAATATATTTTAAAAAAAGATAAAAACTTTTCCAATTTAAAGAAGGATATCCCTATGAAGGTACAAGAAACTTACAGAAGGCCAGATAGATTGGATAAATATTAAAATAAAAATAAAAAACACATCCCCTCGCCATTTAATAATCAAAATACAAAACATACAGAATAAGGAAAGAATGTTAAGAGCTACAAAGGAAAGAGGTCAAATGGCATATAAAGGCAGACCAATCAAAACTATACCAACTTCTCAATGGAAACCATGAAAATCAGAAGGTCCTGGACAGGTGTACTACAGACACAAAGAGATCACGGATGCAAGCCCAACTATTATACCTAGCAAAGCTTTCAATCACCATCGATATATAAACAAAACACTGCATGACAAAAGAAGATTTAAACAATGCCTATCGAGAAATTTAAACCTACAGAAAGTACTAGAAGGAAAATCCCAATCCAAGGAAGCTAACTGCACCCACAAAAACACTGGGAACAAGTAACCTCACACCAGCAAATCCCCCCAAAAAGGGAAACACACATATAGTACCACTAAAAGATAACAGGCATTAACAACCACTGATCATTGATATCTCTTAATATCAATGGACTCAATTCACCTATAAAAAGACACAGGCTAAGAGAAAGAATATATAAACAGGATCCAGCCTTCTGCTGAATACAAAAAACACACCTCAATCTCAAAGACCGACATTACCTCAGAACAAAGACTTGGAAAAAATTTTACAATCTAATGGACCAAAGAAACAAGTGGGTGTAGCTATCCTAATATCTAACAAAATAGATTTCAAACTAAAATCAAGCAGAAGAGAGGGAGAAGGTCACCTTATACTCATAACAAGAACAATCCATCAAGATGTAGTCTCAATCCTGAACATCTAAGCACACAGATTATTAGAAATGAGTTAAATCAAGATGTGAGAGTTAGCTAATAAGAGGCTAAAAATAATGGGTCAGGCAATGTTTAAATGAATACAGTTTCTGTGTAATGATATCAGGGCTAAGCTAGCTGGGTGGCGGGACACAGCCCGCCACTCATCCTACAACACGTTCTCATTCAGACATGTGAAGAAATATAAAAGGATATTTGTGCTCTGTAAAGATTCTAAGTAGTTTGTACCCAGATCACACAAGCATTTTTTATGTAAACGGAGAAAATGTTCCTAAGATTTAAGAAATTATGAGAAAATTATGAGAGCAGGATCAAACCCAATGGTAATTTCAAAACATAAAAATTATAGCAATGCAAACTGTGGAGTGTTGAAGACAGACAACAAGAGCATATCAAGACGTAGACAATGTAGAGTCTAATACTTGGCAGAGATATTAAGCAAATCTTATCAAAATCCTGCTGGAAATTAACTCTATATATAGACACGAAACCTGAAGGAGTGCAAAAATGCTATAAAACCCTGCATTAAGGACAAAGAGGCTTCAATGGCTCTAACTAACCACTGTATTAAAATTACAGTAATGAAACCACATAATGTTGGTATAAAAACATAATCAGTGATGAAAATAGAGGAAGGGCGGCATCATTCTCATGCAAAGAAAATAAATTTAACTCTAAGGATTAGTACTTAATAAAGAGCATCAAACACCTACAATTAGACAATCCTGAAATTATTCTCAGTGGAATTCTCTAGAATCATTTCTAATAAAATAAATATTAAATAATAATAGTAATTAAAATAATAAATAGAATGAGGTAAATCCAATCTCATGTCCTCCTTCTACTGTCACTTGAGCCCTTTCCATCTTTTCACGCCTTCCTCAATTGCTGTGACATACCTGGATCCTCTCTCTTCACATCCAGGGCTCTTTGTTCTGACTTACAGGTGAGCAGGACTTATTGACAATGTGAGACCTGCATATGGGAAAAAGATTCTTCAGAAAGCACCTGGAACATTTCATGGAGCAACAACAAACGGTGTTAACTAACATATGATAAACATGAAGGAGAGAGGAAATAAAAAGAACACAGTCTCCTTCTCTTTGGATTTCACTTTATTCTCCGAGATGTGAGACTCATTCATACACATCTCACACATGTGCAGTTTTCTCAGAAACGCTGAGGAAGAGCAAGGGAGACTGCATGAAAACTATTCTCACCCTCAGAATCCATGCTGCTATACTTCTCCAATAGAAGATCTCTGCAAAAAGTCCTGTGAGCAGGGTCTAGGCATTCCCATGCCTCCTGCAAGAAGTCCACAGTCACAGAAATGAATGTCAACAAACCCTGAAACAAACAAACAAACAAAACAGTTTCGCCACGTGTATGCACATGGGCAGAGTGCTTTTCTTCAACCAAGGAGGTATATTTCTGATACAGGTGTGTAGTCATAATTATTCAAAAGATGCTTTCTAATTTTCTTTTAATCTAAAGTGACTTTGCTAACTATGAAACAGTATATCAGTGTGGTCTGATATACTCTAACAGTATAAGGTGTTTCACAAGAATACAGCATATGAGGACCTAAGATGTAACACAAGAACACAGCATATGAGGACGCAATTCTGAATGTTGTATTTACATCACACACTGCATATCTCTCACACAGAAAATTAATGGGGAGTAAAGGGTTTATAACCGTATCTGTGGCACTCCATAAAATACATGTTCTCTATAAAATATAATCATATGTGCATTGGTTCCTCGTGTGATTATTATCTATAAACATCTTTGGCTAGTCTAAAGAGCAAAGGATACTCTCTTGAATAAGCAAGTGGTAAAACAGGGGAGTTAGAAAGCATGGATGATTTTAAATTTCAGGAGCGTTGAAACGGCCACAATAGCAAAGAAAACCCTGTCTGCAAACAAAAAAAATAATGCAAGTGTTCTTCCAGATTATTCTAGGAATTATTTTATGAGAAAATAGTCTCATTTTATGGTTCATAAGGCAAGTGAAAAAAAATACCAATATCAATATTAAGACCTACTTCATAGGATCTCAAACTTACCGACAACGGAAAGATATCAACAACAAATTTTGAAAGCTGTCCTTCTCGGCTGCCTCAGCGAGCATACCCCTGCTCCCTTCCCACCTGGTTCCCAGCCCCGCAGCTCCTCTGACCTGGGAGGTTCCAGGGCCGCGGGGCAGCCGTTCCCCCACTGCGCAGCTGACTGCTGACTTTCCCAGGCCGCCCCGCGGCGACTGCGGCGACTGCGGCTCCGGGAAGTTTTCAAGTCCCCAGCCGGGTCTTCCTCGCCCAGTTCCGGACAAGGCGGCTTCCCAAATCCAACAGGGACTTAGCGGGAGCCCCTGTCCGTTCAGCCCGGTTCTTGGTGCGGCTCCTGCTGGCCCCGCCCACTACACCGCGCTTCCGGTTACGTGATTCCTCTACCACAAGCTCTATTCTTTTAGTTTTCCAAGTCACCTCACTCTTTCTTTACCCCTAAATTCCGCTAAAGACGCAGGTGTCCCCACTCTGTCGGGCACTCATCCCTCCACTGGGTATTAGGCTGCCCTGGACCTGCTCTGCACAGCCTCCCCACATGCTTACTGCCAGCCTAGATCAGAACTGGATCTAGGAGGACAGTGCACCCTGGTATCTGATCCCAACCCTGGGTTCTGAAACCTTCTGATACGTCGTCATTAAAAAGGCAGATGCATGTAGTTAGTACAACAAAAGTTGCATTTTATTTTGCTGGTTCCTTTATTTCTTTGATACAATTACCATTTACCATGATATATGACGCCGGGTTTTTATTATTAAGGCCAGTTAGATTTATGCTACAATAGAGGTGAAGCAAATGCTTTTTCAGATAGGTCTGTGAATATCCTGGCAACTACGAGACAAATGAAAGGAATTCTAATAAGCCCCGATCCATATTAAAGTTTACTGACAGGGGGAGAGGTATCCACAATAGAATTCTGAGAGCCTGTGTCCTGCTCCTCAGAAACACAGAAACTGATCACCCTTCCGGTCCAGTCTGTTTGTAGTTCCCAAAAGCACAGTGTATTCATAACTTCACCACATTGTCCCACAGGGTGTTCTGCAACTGATGGGAGTCTTCCAGGACCTGTAAAATTCCATCTCCATCTAAGGTCTGTTTTGTTTCTAAAAATGTAGGTCCAGGATATCCCTCTAGGAATTACCATCAGTCTCCTGTGATCTGGCTCTTACCAGGCTCTTCCAACAAATGCTGCTTCCAAGCCCACAAAGACTGCTTCAGTTGCCATCACCCTTCATATATGGTATTGTCCCTGCCCCACTGATTTGCATATGGCCTTCTAAGTCCATGCTCCCTTCCACATAGCTCCAGGCTGTTAGGGTACCTTCACTGACTTTAATCAGCCCTGCCACTTGCTTGCTACCACTGTAGACAAGAACTATGTTTATACATAATTACCAAGTAAAGAAAACAATGGTATGGGGTGGGGTGCAATATTGTGCATTGTGCACAAGTTTAAAATTTTACCATGATACTGGAAATCTGTAGCAACGTAGAATAATAATTTCAAGATCATCAAGCAGAGGTCTCTATCCATTGAGCACATAAAATTGATATCTCCAGAGTCTGTCCAGCCAGCTGCAAACCCAAATTGTTAAGGACCAGTCCAGAAACTGAACTCTCCAGGCCCAACATCCCTGATACAGCATCAACTGACAGAAATAGCTTTGAACATTTGGAAAGAAGAGCCAGAATTTATTCAAAATTGTACTAACTGTAGGAGCCAGCCATGATAAGCTAACTATGAGCAGATAACCCAAAGCAAATTCTTTACTTCCAACTGTTATCACCTGCAAAAGTAGGACTCAACCATGGATAAATTTAACAGGGGCCTAAATCTCAGTAGTTTACCCTGAAGCAATACCTGGTTGCAGGAAGAACCACAAGCTGAGATTACCCAAGTACCACCCAAAAACAGACCATCCAAAGAAAATGCCTAACACCAGCCAGCACACACTCACCTGGACACCCCTAGACAAATGTTAGCCAATCAGGGGTCCTGAACCTCAGAAACCCTTCACCCCCACCTTTACTACTATAAAAACCCAACTAAGTGAGCTCGGGACATTCCGTTTATTCCAATACGTTGGACATGCTGAGAGACCAAGTTTGCAAACTTGCATATGAAATGAATTATTAAAAATGCTGTAGGACCCCAGGTGGTGGCAGGCAGCAGAAACGCTGCAGGTCCCCAAGAGGTGGCTGCGGGCCATGTGGTGGCAGGCAGCAGGCCCTCAAAGCAACCAGTCCCAGGTAGGGACGGCTGCAGGCCCCATGCTGTGGCTGGTCCAGGGCAGGGAGACATGTGACAGCCAGCAAGAGACACAGACATGGATAGACACGCCATGCAGAGTGAGGTTGGATATTTATTCAGTGGGTTATGGGAGGAAAGGGGGATAAGAAGGAGAGCAGAGAGGCAGAGAGAGAGAGAAAGGAAGACAGAAGGGGGAAGGGGAGAAGTGGGGAGAGACAGAAGCTGCCTCTTTGAGAGGGAGATGGAAAAGAGAAGGAACTCAGGCTGGAAGCTGAAGAGCAGCCTGTCTCAGCAGATGGGGGAGGGAGTGGGCGTGGCTTGTCTCTTAAAGAGACAGAACAGATCATTACAGCATAAAATAAAGGCTTTTTTGCTTTTACCTACAGGATTCGGTCTCCTTGTTGGCTTTGAAGGGACTTCACAGATTTGGGCATAACACTAACCATGAGCTACCCTTTCAATAAACTCCAATGCTGAGAACATTAAAATTTGCCCAAATAATATTTTCCCATGGGATTAATAAGGCCACCTTCTTGTGTTGAAATCTATAAAAAATATGTAATGAAACTGACTTGTTTACCATAACAAACAGCTTTATCCAAAGTCCAAAATTTATAATTCTTCCTTTTTTTAAATCACTATTCTAACTTAATGGTTTGGAGTTGACTAAATACTTTCTTTTCTCGGTATGTCAAGTTGATTTTACAGCACATAGTTAGGAATTTCTAAACTATATATGAGCACAAATACATTGTGTCTTATTCATAGATTATCTCATTAAAGGTTCATAGTTTCATGATATTTCAATCTGAGGCTTCCCTATTTCCTATGTGTGGAGCCTTTATACTTTAACCAAGCACTACTATGAAATTAATCCTGGAACACTGAGCACAACCTTTTCTGTTTTTGTTGACTAGAATGCCTTACCTCTAATACAATGGTTCCAAGTTCCCTAATGCTGCAACCCTTTAAAGCAGTTCTTAGTATTCCTATGTGGGTGGATATTGTGGGGGCCAGCCATGATAAGCTAAATCTGGGCAGGTCACCCAAAGGAAATTCCCTACTTCCAACCATTATCATCTGCCAGAGTAGAACTCAGCCCTTGATAAATTTATTAAGAGGCCTGAGTCTCAGTTTACCCTGAAGCAATACCTGGTAGCAGGAAAGAACAACAAACTGAAATAACCCAACCCCCATCCAAGAGCAAACCATTCAAAGGAAATGCCTGGCATTCCAAGCACTGTAGATAGAAACAGCTACCAGGGCACATTCACCAGGACACCCAAGACAAATGTTAGCCAATCAGGGCTCCTGAACCTCAGAGACCCCTCACCCCCACCTTTACTACTATAAAAACGCAATTCTAAGTGAGCTCAGAGCTCTCCAGTTATCCAATACATTGGACATGGAGAGACCAAGTTTGCAAACTTGATTAAAATAAAGGCTCTTTGCTTTTACATACAGGACTCGGTTTCCTTGTTGCCTTGGGCGGAGACCTCACGGATTTGGGCATAACAGATATGATGTGGGCAGACCCACATGGAGACAGATAGAGGCACGGGGTCTCAGTGACTAAAACCACTGAAAGTATGTGTTTTCCTATCTTGTAGGCAACCATTGTGAAAAAGATCTTTAATCACAAAGTGATCACAACCCACAGGTTGAAAACTTCTCCTCTATTATCAGTTTTCTGTGTAAAAGTTGGGAGGAAAAATTTTTGGTTTCAGCACATGTTTTATGAGACATATACATACATATGTAACACACATAGATATCTGCTCATCCCAGCTGGAAACTAAAAACAGAATCAAATGCAACTTGCTTACAGGAATATAGAGAAGCAGTTGATCACTGGAGTACGAGGGACTTAAAAACAGTTGTTACCATGAAACTTGAAAACAGCACGTGACACAGCTAATGAATAATGCACACCTACCGGCATATCTACAAGTTAAAGAGCATTCAATCTTGGTGGCTCAGATCCCCTTCTTAGCAGCATGATTTGCATGAGTTTCTTCATTTGAGTTAAGCATACAGAATCTTGTCTGTTTCAGGGATTTCTTGAAGCTGTTTTGAGTGGTGTATTTTGTTAATCACCTTCTTTTCCATGGGTCATTTCAGTCTCCACGAAACTGTTACACAATAGTATTATCTCAGGTTTCTCCATTTTGTCTTCATTATGAAGAATTCGAGGATAAACAAGTAAAAAGTCTGAATGAAAATTTCCTATATAGTCACATTTTCGGAATTTCTGTTAGCATAAACTCATTTTTTTCAAGATCTGAACATTATTTAAAGGCTTTCACACATTTCTCATGTTTATAATGATTCCCTAGTGTGGAGCCCTTAGTATCACTAGGGACAGAGCTTGGATAAAACACAGGTCACATTACTTGCTCTGGATACTTTTTCTCCCCAGTCTGTATTTTCAGATATTTTCTCATTCCTGGGAGGTGGGTAAGGACTTTTCCTAATACATTACATGTGTAAGGTTTCTTTCATGTATAATTTGTTTAATGTATTCTAAGGTTGGCTTTCTGAATAAAATATATCTAACATTCACTATATTTGTATGATTTCTCTCCTGAATGAATTCTCTGATGTTTTCTAAGAGATGAGTCAACAGAGAATGATTTCTTACATTTGCTACATTCATAAAATCTCTCATGTGTGTACTCGCTGATATTTTCTAAGAGCTGAGTCACTGATAAGGGATTTGTCTTATTTACTATATTTGTAAGGTTCCTCTCCTGTGTGAATTTGTTGATGTTTTCTTTGAGGTGAGGTAATGATAAAGGATCTGTCACACTCATTACATTTGTAAGATTTCTCACCTGAATACATTCACTGATGCTGTCTAAGATAGCCTTTCTTGGCAAAAGATTTGTCACACTCAGAATATATACAAAGTTTCTCACCTGTATGAAATCTTTGATGAATTCTAAGATGGTATTTCTGAGTAAAGGATTTGTCACATTCACAACATATGTAAGGTTTCTCTCCTGTATGTATTCTCTGATGTATCTTAAGGTATGAGGTATTCATAAATGTTTTGTCAGATTCACTACGTTTATAAGATTTATTTCCTGTTTGTATTCTCTGATGTATTCTAAGAGATGAGCCAAAGGTAAAGGATTTGTTCCTTTCAGTACATTTGTAGGGTTTCTATGTAGAATGAGATCTCTGATGTCTACTTAGGTTTGAGACCATCTTGAAGCATTTTCCACATTTCCTCCATTGGTGTGATTTCCTTCCACAATTGGTTTGTTTTAGCTTGAGTTTATGTTCAAAACCATACTCCATATTTTTGTGTTCTTTCCTTCCTGTGTGGATTCTTTGATGTTGACTAATCATGGAACACAAATTGAAACTGCTTACATAGTTGTTATATTTGCAAGGTTCTTCTCCAGTGTTCCCACTTTTATGTCTGTTTAGGTTTAGTGATTCAATATAGGCATTTCTGTGATTATCAAATCTGTACTTGTGACAGTTTTCTACAGTGTCACTTGTGTTGGGAAGTATATACTGGGAGGATTTGTGAATCACTTTGCCAAACACATGACATTTATAAGACTTCTCTTGGATATTTTATGATTGTGCAGAATATGCTTTGTGCTTTGATCTAAGATCTTCACATATTTATTACACATGAGGTAATTCTCTGAAAAATTAGAAAATCAGAAAATTCAGAGAATTCAGGGAATACTGTACAAGTAAAAAATTCAATAACTGATATTTTCTTAAATTTAATTAGACAAGTAAGTTATAAATTTTCAGGAATAGTAGACTTAGCAGAGGCCTTTTCTGTTGCACAACCATTAATTGGATGCTCAGAGGAACCCCCAATTTGATCTATACCAAACCACAGGGACCAATAATATTCTTCTCATTTTTATCTAAACAGTGTACCTTGCATAAGGTAGGCCAACAGTTGATAGAGCAATAATGAAAGGTCCTCTCTGAAGGGTCATATGAAAAATAGTTCTCTATTTTCTTATTCATGTTCTTGAGAGTTATACTGTGCAGTCATAGTCAGCTTGGAACTAACGCAGAATGACATGGAACACACCATATTCTCTTGCTTCATCCTTCCTACTGCTAGGATTAAAATCATGCTGTTCAAAGACTAAACATAGAGACCAGTTTTACACTGGTAGGCCTTCATTCCTCTCTCCTAGGTAAATGCAGAGATCTGCCTTCCTGCAATTATCTTTATCAGCAGGCATTTGGTCAGTGCTTAGGGACCAGGAAAGAGCATTTTATTTAAGATATTCACAGAACTCCAAGAACATAGAATTACTGCCCAAGCTGTTGCTTTGCTTTTTATCTCCCTCAAAAGATTCCTAACTCCTTATGCTCACTTTTACCTCAGTTTACTGATGATTTTAGTTCAGGAAATTTACAACTAATGTTTAACTCTCCAGGACAGCAGAAGAAATAATTAACTGCAACCCAGAGAAAGACCCACAACACCCCCAATTAGAATGACTGATAACAGCATAGCCCAGAACTGATAATTTAGACCCAAAACTTTGTGTCTTATTTGCTTAGAGCAGTAAGTCTAACTCCAGACCCAGGCCCATAGAAATTGCAGCTTCTAATATATGTGCTAATCAGATCAAGAGACATGGCCTCTCCCTAATTTTTATGTAGGTTGCTTGGTTACCAGATTCTATGCATGTTATAAGAGAAAAAAAATAGTGCACTGATTTAAAAAAATCTGCACCCTCTTCATAATTTTACTGAACAAAAACCTTTTATCTACCACCTAAAAATGTGCATTAACTTCCCCTCTAGGATCCTCTGATGATTTAATTCCTTTCTTAATTAACTTTCTCCATTAAGAAGTACACTAGACATGCGTTGATCTCTCTCTCTCTGTCTCTCTCTTTCTCTCTCTCTCTCTCTCTCTCTCTGTGTGTGTGTGTGTGTGTGTGTGTGTGTGTGTGTGTGAGAGAGAGAGAGAGAGAGAGAGAGAGAGAGAGAGAGAGAGAGAACTCTTATCTGATTTTTTATGGAACAAAAGAATTTCAGACCTGAAACCTGGAGGGCTGGGTTTTAAGGATATATATGGATATATATATGGGTTTTAAGGATATAGGTGACTGGAAACACTAGTAACAGATAAAACAAGAAGCAACAAGAGAGAACAAAGTAGAACAAGACAGAACAAGGGAGAACTTAAAGAAATGATTAAGAAGAGAACGAAGAATAAAGAAATAGGGATAGATGGAAGCTGTTTTGAGTAGATTTCTTACCCCAAGACGGTAACCCTCAGATTTTTTTAGACCCCCTATAGCTTATCGTGGCATCTTTAATTGAGCCTAGAAAGGAAGTCTTAGAGGCTGGAACTTTAAGGCTGCCATTATTTGACACAGTCACTACATTTGCAAGTTTTCCCCCAGGTTCAGATTCTGTAATGTCTATTAAAATGCTGCTCAGTTTCTAGCACCCTCATGACACTACACAACAGATTTTAACTCTAGTGCCATGGGATCCAATGCTCTCCTATGACCTCTACACACAGTAGCATACAGAGCACACAGGTATCCATTCAGGCAAATATACTCACACACATAAAATGAAGGTAAATTTTAATTTCAGTAAAAGATCTTTTCTATGGGCAGTGATGGCTCACACCTTTAATCCCGGCACTCAGGAGGCAGAGGCAATGAATCTCAGTGAGTTCATAGCCAGCCTAATCTACAAGAGCTGGTTTCAGGACAGCTAGAACTATTATACAGATAAATCCTGTATCAAAAAATTAAGAAAAGATACTTTCTAAAATGATTATATATTATATTTTATTTCTCTGTGTAAACAGTATGACATAATAGATTTACAATAATCAAACTTTTAGGAAATTTAAGATACACATTTGAGGTCTAGATGCCGGAGACTATGTTCAAGAACAATGTTATCAAACAGGATCCCAGTGTCACATTTCAGATGGTAAAGTTATGGGGAGTAAAACTGTGCTTGCAATTTCTACAACTGTCAGTCTTGTTAAAATATAGACACTGGATCAATCCTATCTGTAGCTGTGCCTAATCTGACTCTGTTCTAAGATTTTCAGTTTAGATCCTGAAGCCTAGGTACAATGCTACACCCATTCTAGAACAAAGAAGTAGTATATGGAATGAAGAACTCATGAATGAATAAAAAGACATTGTTTTTTTAACAGTAAAGAGTATAACTTTTGTACAATGTTCCAAACAACACATAGAACCAAATTCTTTATTATTTATGAGAATATTTTGATGAACATGAAGTAAATAGAAAAATCAGTATTAGGCAGCACTATTATTATCTCAATTTTACTAAAAGTTGATATAACTAATGCAGATAAAAACAGCTTCAGAAATTCCACATAGGGATTCATTACACTAGTTAGACATACATAATGTGAATAAATGGCATATGTGACAATTCATTCAGATGAAGCAGAAAGATTTTGTATGATTAAAAATGCATTAAATCATATAATAATTATACTCTGTGCTACTTTTCAATATATTATGCTCATTGTATTGCCTCAATCAAAAATTTGAATGTTATTTCAGCTGTATTCTTTTTTTCATTATTTGAGCTCAATTGTCTATCATGAATTTAGGTTGGATAGGTGATTACCATTTATAATTCTTCTTTCATTTTTGAAGGAAACAGGAGATTCGGGGTTATATAATGGCTTCCTCATAAATTGCACCAGAAATGTAAACTTGGGTATTATGGAATATATTTCTTAAATGTGTTATATTTGTTTATGCTGTGGAACATTTGTTTGATGATGTAAAGATGTGTTGTATTCATTTATGTACAAGTATTTATCCTTGTGAAGCTGTGTTACTTTGCCTACCTAAAACATCAGATTGGTCTGATAAAGAGTTGAATGGCCAAAAGCTTGACAAGAAAGGATAGGTGGGGCTAGCAGGCAGGGAAAAAAAATAGAAAGAGGAAAAAGAGCAAAAAGGATCACGGAGCAAAAAGAGAAAGAGACAAAGACTCCAAAAGTCAACCACATTGTTATACAGCAAGCTGGAGACATGAGTGAAAAAAGAAACACAGAAATAGAGAAAGATAAAAGTCCAGGGGCAAAAGGTAGACAGGATAATTTAAGCTAAAAAACAAACCAAGGTAAAACAGGGCATCATAGAAAAGAATAAGTCTCTGTGTGTGATTTTTCTGGGTGCTAGCTGCAGGTCACCAAACAGCTAAAAGCAAAGAGTGAAACAACCAGCAACACCTGGCGGCTACAGAGATGGCTCAGGCATAACCTGTTGTTGCAGAAAATAGTTTAATTCTCTCTCTCTCTCTCTCTCTCTCTCTCTCTCTCTCTCTCTCTCTAACTGACATCTGGTGATAATGCTTGACTCCTACACCAAGGGATTGGTGCCTACCTCAGTGCTCTATGGGCACCATGGAGGCATACAAGGGCACATAAAGATGAGTAATCCTATACTTAAATAAAATTATTTTAAATAAAGAAATGAAAATATATCATCACAACCTTTCTCCTTCACCTACATAATACCAAGCTTCAGGAAAAGGAATTAAAAAAAAACCATAAACTACCAGGAGTCTTCCTCATTCAAAAGAAAGGAAGAGAAGAATGTCATTAAAAAGGGATATTAGTTTATGCTTGAAAATTGATGTCATATACACAGTATCTTACTGATATATTATTCCACATAATGCAGCATAGAGGTGGTGACATAACCTGTCAGGGAAAAAAAGCAGGCAGAGAAAAAAATTCTGATCTGTCTAATGAAAATTATCACTGAGCACTGGAATCTTCTGGGGCAAACAGATTTCAGGTAACAACACACCCATAGATATATTATCACTAAGTGGAATCAAATAGCAAAGAAAGAATCCAGTATACTTAAATCTGCACCTTCTCTCAGAAACATCATTTTGATGGCAAGAGCGAATCACATATTCCTTCCTTCATCAGTGTTTACTGGAATACTAAAATATTTACTATTAGGATTCAAGATAGTAAATTAATTCTAATTCTACTTTTCCTTCCTTCCTTCTTTCTTTTTTTTTCTTTCCAAAATAGGATTTTGGGCCTGACCTGGAACTAGCTCTTGTAGACCAGACTGGCCTCAAACTCTCAGAGATCCACATGCCTCTGCCTCCCAAGTTCTGGGATTAAAGGCATGAGCCACCACAGCCTGGCTAATTCTATTTTTCTATAAATTGCTCAGTGATATTTGCTAAAAGGTCTTTGTATTTCCATGTTCAACTTTCATTAGCCTGATTCTGGAAATCTAATCATTCTTTCAATGCAACCTAAGTGGCACATGAAAACTTCCTTCCTCACTAATATATAAGGACACAAATTCATCCTCTGTAGGAACTAGGATCTGTAGGAACATCGATATATTTCTTTGATCATCATTGACAAGAGAATCTCCTTCAGGATTACAGGCCTTTACTCCATGAAAAATAAATAGTCCACAGTAGTAACAAATGGAAAATAAATTGGAATAAAACTGTGCTGTGCATGTGACAAGATTTAAAAGCTTACTCTTGATTATCAGAGAGGAAAACGGAAAAAACTACAGGAAATACAAACTTTAGCTAACCCTACCAGAGGCAAAAAAATTTAAGATTTGTATTACTTCAATTTAAAAAAAAAATGGGGATACATGACACTTACCTGGGGAGCATTTATTGGAGAAACAGACATTTTGTGTTACTTTTCTCTAAGTTTTTGTCTCAAGAACAAAGATTGGAACTCTTCTTGACATTTTACACTAAGGTGTCAAAGCTGAAATGCTAAAATTAATACAACTCTGTTACAGAAAATGGAAAACCACATAGAAAAACCCCAAATCCCCAAATGATTCCTGTTGTATTGTCAACATTTCTATAGATAGGGAGCATGGAAAGGTATATGTGGAATAGAAACGAAATCAACTATGAACCTTGCATCCAGAATCACTGGCTCATAAAATTCACCTTGAAAGAAGTACATTGGAAGAAAAGCTATAAAATAACACAGGTCACCCACTCAAGCAATACTGCAAATTATAATTAGAGGGAACTATGCATAGAAAAATCAGAGAGAATTTATCCAAGAGAAAATATGTGAATAAGACATGTTATATAAGAAACAGATGAATAAATGAGAGTTAGGTGAGTAACAGACCATGTTTAACAAACAAAAACATCAAACCGCTATTTCTAACTAAAAAGTATAAAATTTCTACTAGTAATTTTACAAAGCAGAATTTTTAAAAGAAAAAAAAACATATAAGGAATAGAAGTCCTGTAATAAAAATCTCACTAGGAATGGAAATGTCTTAAGGAAAACTTCAAAAAGCTTTTGTGATAAACTCCTAATGGATTGTGGAAGAAATGGATTTTGGGCTCATAAACCTAGGCAAAAAGTACAGTGCAGAAAATAAAACAACATTAGCAAGAAAAGTGTGAGAAGACATGCATTCTCCTTTGTTAGTGAATCAAGAGACATAAGAGTGAGGTTCGGAAATCTTAATAAGACAAAAAATAAAAAGGAGATACAGAGTAGGAAAGAAAAATTTCAAACTCCTTTTTAATGATGAAGTAGTCACAAAACTCTCCACGGATTTGATGGGAAAATCTTAGATTTGATAAGTGTATGAATTATTATTGAAAACTGATTATTATTGAAAACTACAGAAACACAGTCTGCACATTCACAAAGATGACGAAGTTGAGGGATCACCCACCCAGTGGAACACCCCACTCTCTAGGCCTTCCATACTGGGGCAAAACCCCAGGCTCTCCCCGACCTGCTTCAGGTTCTCTAGCCAGCCAGAAGGCAAGTTACCTGCAGGTAGGCTGCTCCAATACTCACATCCTGTTGATGGACCCTGTAAGCTACAAGTCCCACTCCACCCCCAAACACAACCTCAGAGGAACTCTGAAACACAGGCTGCAAACTTACAGAGAAGACCAAGGGGTCAGTGGCCACCTGTCGGGATACCCCACTCTCTAGGCCCTCCATACTGGGACAAAACCCTGGGCCCCAACCACACCTGTCTCAGCCTCTCTAGCCAGCCAACAAGTAACTTACTGGCAGGTTGACTGCTTCAACACCCACATCCCATAGATCGAACTCTGTAAGCTACAAGTCCCACTCTGTCCCTGAACCCTCCTATCCTCCCACAACCTCAGAGGGACTCAGAAACACAGACCGTAGTTTCACAGAGAAAACCATGAAGTAAGTGAGCACCCACCTGGTGCTCTCTAGGACCTCCATACTGAGAGAAAAACCCCAGGCCCCACCCCTACCTGTCTCAACTTCTCTAGCCAACCAGTTGGCAAATTCCTACCAGTAGGCTGTTGAAAGGCCCCCACCCTATGGATCAGACCCTGCAAGCTTCAAGTCCACTGTGCCCCCAAACCCTGATATCCCCCGGCAACCTCAAAAGAAATCTGAAACACACACTGGAACTACACAAGAGGACCAAAAGAGTAACCCTGAAGCACAGGCTGAGACTACATAGAGATTCCAAGAGAGGAATTCTGAAACACAGGCTGTGACTAAACAGAGCTGACCAAGAGTGTTAACCAAGAGACCAAGACAAGAGAGACCTCAGTGGCTCTCTGAGAAACAGACAGTGACAGTACAGAGTAGAGCAAGAACAATTCCCAAAGTGTCTATACAGCCACTGCAAGGGTTGGACCAAGAGGCAAAGACACTGCCAGAACAATTGGAGGAAGAGATGGGTAGATGCCAATGTAAGAATTCATTTAAAAACCTAAAATACAACATAGCAACACCAGAATCCAGTGGTCATAAAACAAGAAGACTTGATCATCCTAACTCAGAAGAAACAGAAGAAAACGATTTTAAATGTAACTTTATGACAATGATGGAGACATTAAAAGAGAAAGTGAAAATTTCCCTTAAAGAAATGGAGGAAAAGACCAACAAACAATTGGAAGAAATCAATAAATCTCTCAAAAAAAAAACCCAAGAAAACCAAGAAAAACCAATCAAGCAGGTGAATCAATAGTTCAAACATTTCAAGAATTAAAGACTGAAATAGATGCAATAAAGAAACACCTCTGTTTGAGAGAATTCTGGATATGGAAAATCTGGGAAAAACAAACCAGAAATATAGAAGCAAGCATAACCAACAAAATATAAGAAATGGAAGAGAAAATCTCAGGTGTTGAAGATACTGTAGAGTAAATAAATTCATCAGTCAAAGAAAATGCTGAATCCACAAATTCTTAACACAAAACATACAGGAAATCTGGCACACCATGAAAAGACCAAACCATAGAATAATAGAAATGGAAGAAGGAGAATTTCAGCTCAAGGGAACAGAAAATATATTCAACAAAATCATAGAAGAAAACTTTCCCAACTTAAAAAAAGGATATCCCTATGAAGGTACAGAAAATTTACACAACACCCAATAGACTGAACCAAAAAATGTTTCCTCACCATATAATAATAAAAATGCAAAACATACAGACTAAAAAAGAATATTAAGAGCTGCAAATCAAAAAGATCAAGTAACACATGAAGGTAGACCAATCAAAATTACACTTGACTTCTCAATGGAAACTATGAAAGCCAGGAGGTCCTGGACAGATGTGCTGCAGACACTAAGAAACCACAGATGCAGACATTAAGGGACCATGGATTCAGTCACAGACTACTATACCCAGCAAAGCTTTCAATCACCATTAATGGAGAAAACAAGATATTCCACGACAAAACCAGGTTAAATAATGCATATCCATAAATCCAGCCCTATAAAATGTACTAGAAGGAAAACTCCAACCCAAGAAAGCTAACAGAACCCACAAAAACACAGGCAACAGATAACCTCACATCATCAAACCTCAAAAAAGGGAAACACACAAACACTAACACCAAAAAATAACAGGATATAACAATCACTGATTACTAATATCTCTTATATATCAATGGACTCAATTCACCTATAAAAAGACACAAGCTAAGAGAATGGATAAAAAAAAGCAGGATCCAACTTTCCGCTATATACAAGAAACCCACCTCAACCTCAAAGATAGACACTACCTCAGAGAAAAGGGTTGGGACATAAAAAGGGGGACATAAAAACGATACTGAGGAAATCCAGATAATCATTAGGTCACAATACAAAAGACTGTATGCCACAAAATTAGAAAATGTAAAAGAAATGGGCAATATTCTGAGAAGGTACCACATACCAAATGAAATCAAGACCAGGTAAACAGTTTAAATAAGCCTAAATCCTGCAAGGAAATTGAAGCAATCATCAAAAGCCTCCAAAAAAAAAACATTAAAAAAAAAAACCCCAACCCAGGACCAGATGGTTTTAGTGCAGAATTCTGCCAGAACTTCAAAGAAGAGCTAATATATATACTTCTCAAAATGTTCCAGAGAAGAGAAACATAAGGGACATTGACAAACTCTTTTTTATAAGGCTACAGTTACCCTGATACCAAAATCACACAAAGACTCAACCAAGAAAGATAATTACAGACCAGTCTCACTCATGAACATAGATGCAAAAATATTCAATTAAATACATGTAAATCGAATCAAGAATACATAAAAGAAAACTCGGTTACCATAATCAAGTAGGCTTCATCCCAGAGATGCAGGGCTGGTTAAACATCAATGTAATCCTCCATATAAATAAGATGAAATAAAAAACATATAATCATCTCATTAGATGCTAAAAAAGAGTTTGACAAAATCAAACACCCCTTTATGATGAAGATCTTGGAGAGATCAGAGATACAAGGAACATATCTAAACATAATAAAAGCAATATACAACAAGCTGACAGCCAACATCAAATTAAATGGAGAGAAACTCAGAGCAATTCCACTAAAATCAGGAACAAGACAAGACTGTCCCCTCTCTCCATATCTATTCAACACAGTTCTTGAAGTTTTAGCTAGAGCAATAAGACAACAAAAGGAGATCAAGGAGATTTAAATTGGAAAGGAAGAAGTCAAACTTTTGCTATTTGAGACAGACACCTGAAAATCTTACCAGTAGACCACAGCCTCATGGCAATATATAGATTAATAGGAATGAGTTAATTTATGATATAAGAGCTAGCTAGTATACTGTATATGGGAAATGTCTCATTGTAATCTTTGGAAGTCATTAAGTGTCTGCAATTAATCTCTCCTAACTTGCCTTTTCTTTACTTTTTTGATGGAATTTTTCATTTCCTCTTTAAGGGCCTCAAACATTTTCCTAAAGTTATTTTTAAGGTCATTTTCTTCTGCTTCATCTGTGCTGGGGTGTTCAAGTTATCCTGTTATCGATCCACTATTTTTTTGGTGGTGTTGTGTTGTTCCTTTTGTTATTCAGTGTGTTCTGACTTTGTTGTCTACACAGCTTTTCCGCTAATTGGTGTAGCTGAGGTTGTTTCTCCAGTGATCACTCCTCCCAATGCCAATGGATCCAAGAATACTATTGGGATAAAACTTGATGAAGAGATTAATTTAAACAAAAACGTAGATGGTGACAAGGATGTCGACTGGACTGCTTGTTCGTTCCCAGCTGCCCAGAGCCAAATAATTACTCAGAAACTATATTTATTACAACACTGTTTGGCCAATATTTTAGGCATTTTCCTAGCTAGATATGGATGTTAGTCAAAGTCAGTCCGACTGGCCGTGGGCAATAACCATTATATCCCTCTCTCTAAAAACCAACCAAACAACAACATCAACAAAAAAAACCAATAACAATAAAAAAAAATCTCTGGTAACGCAGCAACCAGCTAAACGCCACTAGGGAGGTAGCCAGTTTCTTAATCTGTAGACGAGTTTGTGTTACATTTCAATCCCCCGTTGACGAAATTGCCTCTGGAATGTTGACCACCTCTGACAGCATTTCCTCTCTTTTCTATAAGGGGAATTCTGATTCTCACCAGGTACTCTTCTCAATCATCCTCAACTTTTTATAATAATTCGCTTAAAGGCATAATGTTTCCACCAGGGCAGGTACAGCCTGCCCCGCCACACATGTCCACTCCGGTACAGAGCCCTGTCTTCCAGCAGCCCTGACGTTGTAGCAGTGTGAAGCGGAGCCCGCGTTCCATCACCTCTGATGGAGCCTGTCTTGGCTGTCATGGGAGCTCAAGGATAGATTCTGTCTCCCAGCCGCCCTGTCTTGTGAGCGGCAGTGGAGCAGAGCCCTTGTCCCTGTCCTGACTGCATTGTGCAGACAGCCTGCCCGCGGGCTCATCTCATGCCCTGCAGAGCACAGGCTGGGTCCTGTCAAGTCACCGCTGAAGAGCGGGTAGCTGCACTGTGGCATCTGTTGTCAGCTACTCTGCCTCAAACTAAGGGATCAGAAAATAAGAAAGAATTGTCAGCTCAGTCCTTTCCCGTTCTCTACAAAACCAGTCTGTTCCTTTCTGTCTGCTCTCTCGCGCCCTAAACTGCATAAATTTCCTATTCCTATATTTGTTATAACGCGCACCTATGCCCATCTAGCTCCCACAGCCTCCTATACCCACATGAAAATCTCCTCTCCTGCTCTCCCCTTTCTCCCTTGTCCTTTCACCTCCTCTTCCTACAAAACCACAGGAGTACATGCACACACGAACAACTCAGGGCGTGCTTGAATACCAGGCCATCCGATCACTTCCACAATCCGTCAGAAAAATTCAAACCCACAGAATGCGTTTGGCTGCGCCTTTGGCTTCCGGCAGAATGGTCCCTCTCTCGACCTCCTCCTCTCCTGACCCCTTTCTGTATGGCCTTTCCCCATGATTCAGGGATGACAGACAGTCTAGCAACAGACGTGAGATCCCAAGGTTATAAGGGCGGTCCAGGAATGGAGTCGGCTGGGGACAGCAACCCACCCACCCCGCCCCTTGCCCCCACCTCCAGTCCGCCACAGCTGGCAACCTGCTGCCACTGGGCACAAGGCATTTCCACAGTGGTGCCTCCTATCCTCTACCAGAAACTACAATCCTGTATACAAAACCCACTAAAGATCTTTTTTCTGTATCTTAAAAATTTATACTAGTAACTCATTTCAGGATCTATAGGTTGCCCATTAAAGAGTTCAACACCTACATAATGTGTAACAAAATATTACTCCCATGGGAAGTTTTTCTTTGTCTATATCTCAAGAAAGCTGTGTCGTTAGAAAGTTTGTCTGTTTGTGTATGCTGGTGTGTTCATAAATGTCGTTTAAGTATGGCATGGAGACAAAATATGTTAGATTGACTTTGTCACTCTTACTGTGTCTACAGTCACCTCATGGCTACTCCTTATAGATGGACCTCAGAATATAATACTGAACCCTCTGGCCAACAGATATGGAATAACAAAAGTTTATATATTTTTTGGTGTAGATAACATTAAAAATGGTTTTTGGGGATTCTATTAAAAGGCAGTTTCTAGAGTGGAGATCTATCTGTCCCCTTCTCTATATTTGAGCATATTTAAAAGCAGCTCTATGTCTTGTGTAAAGTGGAGCTCCTGACACAGAGAGTAAAATAGAACAGAAAAAATAGACAGTTTATGTAAATATTCTACGCCTCAAGATTTGTAAGTCCATTTCATTGGATTTGGTTAAAAATCTGTAAAAAAAAATTATTTAGACAACAGTGGAGGTGCTGTGGGAACTCCTTCAGCAAATAGGCTTTAAGATATCAGCCCACTTGGACATAGTCTCTTGTACTATAAATGCAGATGTAAAGCTTTCGTGGCCTCTCTCTCTCTTGGCTGCTGGATTTGGTTCCTGTTCTAGACTCATACAGAGGACTGTTCATCTGTGAGTCTACCCCTAAATAAAGAACCCTTTATTAAATTCAGTTCTGGAAGAAATCAACAAATTTCTTAAAGAAACCAAGAAAAAGCAATCAAATAGATGAAAGAAAGTATTTGAGACTTGAAAACCGAAATAGAGGCAATAAAAAAAAAAAACACACACAAACCAAGGGAATTCTGGAAACAAAAAAAATGTGGTAAAATGATCAGGAACCACAAATACAAAATATAAGAAATGCAGAATATAAGAGAACCATAAATAGCATAATATAAGAGATGAAAGAGAAAATCTCAAATGTTGAAGATACGCTAGAAAAGATGGTCTTATTGGTCAAAGAAAATGTTAAGTCTAACAAAAGCTTAACACAAAATATCCAGGAAATATGAGAAACCATGAAACGACCAAACCTAAGAATTATAGGGATAGAAAAAGGAGAAGTCCAACTCAAAAGCACAGAAAATATATTCAACAAAATCATAGAAGGAAACTTTTCCTACCTAAAGAAAGATATACGTAAGAAGATACAAGAAGTATACTGAACGCCAAATAGACTGAACAAAAAAAAAGAAGTCCCCTTGCCACGTAATAATGAATACACACTATAAATACAAAATAAACAAAGAATATTAAGATCTGCAAAGGAAAAGGGTCAAATAATCCAGTAATAAATGGAATACAGACCTAAACAGAGAACTCTCAACAGATGAATCTACAGTGGCTGAAAGACCCTTAAGGAAATGCTCAACATCCTTAGCCATTAGAGAAATGCAAATCAAAACAACTCTGAAATTTCATCTTTCACTTATAAGAATGGCTAAGATTAAAAACAGTGATGAGGCAGTCCTGCCCAGATCATGGAAGAAGCAGGATGTGACCTGCCCTGCTGAAAAAGAAATCCCGCTGAAGAATATGAAGAAAAACCGAGAAAGATTCTACAACAAGGAAAGAGAATTCGTGTACAAATTCAAGGTGGGAAATGAGCGTTTCGAACTAAGAGTGCCCCTCAAGTTTCCTGTGGACGAGAATGTCAGCCATTTGCATGGATGTCTGATGCTGCTGCACAATCTGCCCTGCTTCATAGAGAGCGACTTAAAAGAAGCTCTGAGCCGATTTGTAGAAGAAGAATCCCTCAGAGACCACGACAGAGAGGCTGAAGCACCCTTGGAAGCTGTTAAGTTACGTGAAGTAGATGTACACCAGCTGGCCAAAGTTTACGCTGAGACCACCTTAGAGCATGCGAGGCCTGAGGAGCGAACGGAGCTGAAGACTTTGCAGATGTGAACCATGACCTGATCCATTCCCCAGCCTCGGAAACGCTTCTGAATCTGGAACATAATTATTTAGCATCTAAGAAATGATTGGTGAAAGAGATGTGGAGCTGAAAAAATTACGAGGAAGACAGGTATTAAAATGGAAAAGGTGATGCAAGAATTGGGGAAATCGTTCACAGATCAAGATGTAAATTCACTGGCTACCCAGCACTTTGAATCCCAGCAAGACTTAGAGAATAAATGGTCAAATGAACTGAAGCAATCAACAGCTATCCAGAAGTAAGAGTTTCAGGAATGGGTGATAAAACTTCATCAGAACATGAAGAACCCCAACAACAACTCCCTCAGTGAAGTATTAAAGTTCAGCCAAGCCTGTTCAGAGAATCTACAGATGTCATTGGAAAGATTTATGAGGAGCAGAGGAAGTTGGAAGAAAGCTTCACCATTCCCTTGTGAGCCCAACTGAAGACCATGCACAATCTGCGGTTGCTGAGAGCAGATATGCTTGACTTCTGCAAGCATAAAAGAACTCATGGAAGTGCTGTGAAACTCCATCGGCTCCAGACAGACCTGTCTCTTTATTCCACATCTCTCTGTGGTCTAGTTTTACTAGTAGATAATCGAATTAATTCATATAGTGGCATCGAAAGAGATTTTGCCACAGTTTGCCAAGAATGCACAGACTTCCACTTCCCACGGATTGAAGAGCAACTGGAGGTCGTCCAGCAGGTGGCGAGAACCCAGCGCAGGAGCATGTGCAAAGAGGCACGGGATTCTGGAAACCAAAATGGAGGAAGCAATGATAAATCTAAGAATTCTGAGAGGAAACTATTTAAATATTTTACCTGGAGAATTTTATATTACACGTCATTCGAATCTCTCGGAAGTCCACGTTGCTTTCCTTCTTTGTGAGGCTGACAATGTGAAGTCGGGAAATATCACTGCCCAGGATCCTGCTATCACGGGACTCCGAAATATCCTCAAGGTTTGCTGTACTCATGACATCACAACAATGAGCATCCTTCTCTTGCTGGCGCATGACATGTCAGAGGAAATGACTATACCCTGGTGCTTAAGAAGAGCAGAACTGGCATTTAAGTGTGTCAAAGGTTTCATGATGGAGATGGCTTCATGGGACGGAGGAATTTCTAGGACAGTGCAATTTCTGGCACCACAGAGCATTTCTGAAGAAATGTTTTATCAGCTGAGTAACATGCTCTCCCAGATCTTCCGGGTCTCCTCAACACTCACTCTGACATCCAAGCACTAAACCCTAATATGCTAACATTCTGTCAGAAGAGCCTTTCTCACCTCTCTGGGAGCAAGAACTATGCTGGAATCCTGTAAAGCAAAAGGTGCCCAGTGGAACCTGCAACTCAACCACCTGTTAAGTTATGATGGAAGATATCAAATATTTTGAAAATGTGCATATTCTGCAGACTAGAGATCAGCTCCCAATTGAAGCATTTTCTCAGAAAACCCTTCATGAAATAATACCTCTTTTTTTACTTATATGTCCTATCTGTGAATGATAATGTTAAAATGTTTATTAAAAATGGACACTTAAAGAATAAAAATAAACAAAAACAGTGATGGCAACTTATGCTGGAGAGGATGTTTTATAAAGGGAACTCTCTCCTCCATTGCTGGTGGGATTGCAAAGTGGTACAGCCCCTTTGAATATCAGTAAGGAGATTTCTCAGAAAATTAGGAAACAATGTAACTCAAGATCTAGCAACACCATTTTTGGGTATATACCCAAAGGAAGGTCAATCATACCACAAGGACATGTACTCAACTATGTTCATAGCAGTATTATTTGTCATAATTAAAAGCTGTAAACAACCTAAATGCCCCTTGACCAAAGAATGGATAAGGAAAATGTCGTACATTTACACAATGGAAAAAATAATGACATCTTGAAATTTGCATGCAAATGGATGGATCTAGAAAATATCATATTGAGTGAGGTAACTAAGACTCAGATAGCAAATATCATATGTACTCACTCATAAGTGGCTTTTAGACATAAAGCAAAGAAAAACCAGCCTATAATTAACAATTCCAGAGAACCTAGACAACAATGAAAACCCTAAGAGAAACATACATGGATCTAAACTACATGGAAAGTAGAAAAAGACTAGATCTCCTGAGTAAATTGGTGTCAGGGGTCAGCCTCGACAAAAATACCTTTCTCCAGAGTGGAGACATGGAAATTTAGAAATATAGTAAAGAATACAAAGATAAGAATGAAAGTAATAAAATGCAGAAACATATAGGATAGTATTGGGAGGAAATTTTTCAGTAAGTACTGAAAAACTCCCCTTGTTTAATTTCCAACTGGTTAATATATCCCTGATCCCAAAAAAGTAGGAGTAAGACAAAAGACTGCATTAACCAACTGAAAGTCACCGGCTATATTTATCACACTCACACCCTAGAGCAAACACTCTGTAGGTAAACCACTCCCTGGGTAGAATCCAAAGTTATTTCCATAAAGGGAACTGGAACTTCGTTGTTTTAGGTAGGAACCAACTACTTCCCTACTTCAGAAGCATGAGGTTTAGCAACTAGCCACAGCTGTTGACAATCCCTTTGGGAGAGCAGAACTCTGATGTACAACTAAGTGGGACCTTTGTTAGAAGCACAATAACCTTGAATGAACTAAAAACAAGTCCCAAACTCTCTGGCCTTTGGCCTTTTTGTCCCTCCACAAATTGGGAGCATGGGGATCATGGGAGAGTGTAGAAAGGGAGGGGTGAGCAAGGGATGGGAGCTGAGAAAAATATAAATAGTTCAATAAAAACAATTTTAAAAATTAAAATAAAGAACTCCAAAAGAATTTATCAAATCTTCTGATTCATAACACACACCACAGTTACACCAACATGAATTAATTCAAGAGATTTAGAAGCAGTAGTAAAAATGAAACAGCAATAAATGCATCCTGATTATAAAGAAAAGCCTAGAAGCAGATTGATTCATTACAGAATTATGTCAGAATTTCAGAGAAGTTATTTAAACCATTCCTTGATGTAAAGTGAAAGCAAGGCTTCAGATTCTTTATGATGTTTATAGTACCTGATATCAAACCAGATAAAGTGGAAAAATGAAAAAAAATAACTTTTATTATTATCCTTTTCCCATTTCACATGATACATCTTGCTTAGGGCTCACTCTGATCCCTTACTCCCTACAATCCTGGTCCATACACATCCTTCTCTTATCTTCCTCCTTCTCTCTCCCCATCACTTTTTCCCACATTCCCTAACTCTCTTTCATGTTTATTTCTGTTCATTTTGTATTTTAATCCACCAAGATTAGCCATGACCTCTTGTGAGACTGTAGGTTTGTAGCCTAGTGGGCTCAGCAGAAGAGACACAACTAAAGACAGTGATTCCCCTTCCCCTAAAATCTATCCATAGCCACAGTTGAGAGATAAAGGACAGGGCTCTGTGAGCCTCTCTGCTTCCTAGACTAATTGTAACTAGGGCTGATCTTGAGTGAGCCCAGTGAAGGTGAATACAGTTGCTCTGGGCTACTGATTACCACAGCTGTATGGAGTCTAGAGAATAACATGTCATGGCCATGTACCTGTCTTTCTTTTCTTATCTCCTTCTGATCTTCCTCAGTATTCGCAGAGCCATAGATGGCATGGTGTAACTGACTTGTTCAGGGCTGTGTCCATATATATTGCTTATTTTCTTCATTTTGGTTAGCCACAAGTTTCTACATCCACCACTGAGTTCTCAAATTGAATTTTCTGTGTTTTTCATAAAAGCACTCACAGAATGCTTCCCATAAAACAATCTTGTTTCTCTGAGTTAGCGCAACCACCGCATCATCATCTCCCAGCACAGGATGACTTCAGTACTGAACTGTGATTAATGGCCTGACTGACCATCGACTCCCAGAGACACCTATTTCCTTTATAAACCCAAGTTCCTGAAATGTCATCACCCAGGTCAATGCTGATAATAGTTAGTGGTGGATATTTGACAGGTAAGAGTGGGGGTCTGAGAGGAAAGGATAATGATAGACTTTTAGTGTCACTTCATTTGCATAGTGCTGATAATGATAATGCAGCTTCCAGTAAAGCTCTCCAGAGTTACTGTCTCAAACATTAAAAATATTGCAAATATGTTATAACATGCATACGTAACTTCACTTTTACCGTTAACTAGTCCTACTTGCATGGAACATTTTATTTTCATTATTTTTTTTTGAGTGAGTCATGCATCTCCTCTACCTTATCTTCAAGCTTGATATTCTGTCGACTAACAGATTGATCACTTTGGATTATTATTAGCCTTATTACATTTTTTATTTCTTGTTTTATTTCAATTTGGGTTTCGTGTGTGTGTTTCTAACTGCTTATTGAACTCAGTTTTCATATCGTACACTGTCCTCATTTTCTTCCATTGTTTGCTAATATGTTCTTGTCCATGAATCATTTCGTTCCTATCCTATTTGAATTGCTTCACACACACTTTTCATTTTTGATCACCTTGAACATAACACTGTATTTTTGAGTACTGTATATTTTATATCATTTAACTTGCTCTACTTAGGGGCTATAGACATGGTTTGTGATTTGAGCCAAATGCTTTTTTTAATTTATTGTGTATACAATATTCTGTCTGTATATATGCCTGCAAGCCAGAAGAGGACACCCGACCTCATTACAAATGGTTGTGAGCCACCATGTGGTTGCTGGGAATTGAACTCAGGACCTTTGGAATAGCAGACAATTCTCTTAATCTCTCCAGCCCGCCAAATGCTTTTTAATCTTAATTTTAATTTGTTTTGCGAATAGGACAGAATTTAGGGTATTTGTTGCGTTTTGCTGTGTGTGTGTGTGTGTGTGTGTTTTAACCCGGGAGGCTAGTATTCCAAGACGAGAGGTTAGGCAGGATGTGAGAAGCACAGTAAACAAATGTGTTTTAGACTTATAAAAATATTTATTAAGAATCCCCACTACATCCAAGGCTGCACCTGAAACCACAACTTAAGGACATCACTCACTCAGACACAGTCCTAAACTCTCTGACTCCCACTGGACAGTATTTAAACAGAGACGAAGAACAATCTTCTGCTCTGCACATCTGGACAGTCCATTTTTATATGCCCAGCGTCAAAAAAGTTTCCCTAAGATGTGAACCATCGCTTTAGAGACTGGGCCTGACCTTCAGATAAGATACACCACACAGGTGAGCAGCCTTGCGTGTGGACCTTGTGTGAAGACCCTCAGCATAATAAAATCTAACTTTAGTATACTATGTGCATCTATGTGCATATACTATGTGCATTCTTCCTCGCAATACAGGATAACTTGAATCACAAGGCTTCAGAATCCAGATTGGAGGTCAGATACCAGGGTGCAGCGTCCTCCTGGATCCAGTTCTGCTCTAGGCTGGAAGCAAGAATGTGGGGAGGCTGTGCAGAGCGGGTCCAGGGCGGCCTGATGGCCTGAGCTATTTGGAAGGAAGCCGCAGATGAAGTGGGAGGGACGGGCCCCGAATGGGGCGGGGACACCTGTCAATCAGGGCAGTTTAAGGGGCTAGAAGCAGTTCTTGTACTTCAGAAACTAAAGAAAAACAGCGCGCCTTAGACGGGTTTAGAGGAAGCACGTCACCGGAAGCGCCTTGTGCGGGGCGGAGGGGGTGGGCAGCAGGAGCCGCACCAAGGAACCAGGGCTGAAGAACAGGAAATTCCACCATTCCGTGTTGGACTCGGGATCACGGTTGTCTGGAACTGGGTAGGGAAGACACTACCGGGAGTTCAGGGACCAAAAACTCCCCGGAGTCGCGGTCGCCGCGAGGCTGCCTGGGAAAGTCAGCAGTCAGCAGCACCGTGACGGGAACCGCAGCCCTGCGGCCCTGGAACCTCGCAGGTCAGAGGAGCTGCGGGGCTGGGACCCAGGAGGGAAGGGCCCAGGGTGTGCACGCTGAGGCTGTTCAGAAGGACACAGCTTTCAAAATTCTGTTGTGGATATCGTTTCATTGTCTGTACGTTTGAGAGCCTATGGACTGGTGTTTTGTCATGATTTTTCTCACCTTTACTGTTCCCAGAGTCTTGTTCTAAAATAATTCATACCGTAATCTGGTAGAGTGTTATATTGTCTGCTGTTTGCAAACAGGGTTCCCCTTGCTATTGCGACAATTCCAAAGCTCCTGTAATTTAAATTCATCCTTGCATTCTAACTCCCGTTTTACCATTTGCCTATTCAGGAGAGTAGACTTCCGCACTGAGGAGTTGGCATTCCCACCGAGCTTTGTCGGTGTTGATCACATGAGGAACCAGTGCAGATTTGATTGTATCAAAAATACACTTTATCGAGGGCTCCAGCAAATGAAAACATTAACATTTGCTGAGTAAAGTTTTTACTGCCCATCTTTTTTTCGAGATATATGCCGTCTAGATGTAAATACTGCATTCAGATGTGTCATATGTTGTGTTCTCATGCTACATCCTAGGTCCAGGCAAGTGCATGGTCCAGGCAGTATGCATGCTGTCAGAGTTTATCAGGCTACAGTATTTTATAATTAGCATACTTATGAAACAAATTTTTAGAAAGCATCTTTCGAATAATTATTATCACTCACCTGTATCAGAAAAAAAAAATGTAACCTTGGTTGAAGAAAAGCATTCTGCCCATGCACACGTGACCAAACTATTGTATTTTATTTCGGGGTTTCTTGACATTCAGTACTGTGACTGTGGGCTTTCTGCAGAAATGGGAATGCCTAAACCCTGTTCACAGGGCTTTTAGCTGAGATCTCCTGTTGTAGAATTGCAGCAGTGTCGATTCTGAGGGTGAGAATAGTTTTCTTGCAGTCTCCCTTGCTGAGCAAACTACCGTGTGTGTGTGTGTGTGTGTGTGTGTGTGTGTGTGTGTGTGTGTGTGTGTGAGAAAGAGAGAGAGAGAGAGAGAGAGAGAGAGCGCTGTGTGTGAATGAGTCTCACACCTCGCAGAGTAAAGTGAAATGCTCTTTACTAGAGAGACGTGTATGTGTGTGTGTGCGCGTGCGAGTGAATGTGTGTGCGTGTGAGAGAGACAATTTCTCTTCCTTTGGCATGTGTTACACATCAATTATTTTTTTATTGATATTTATTGAGCTCTACATTTTTCTCTGCTCCCCTCCCTGTCTCTCCCCTCCCCACTTCAATCTTCCCCCAAGGTTCCCATGCTCCCAACTTAATCAGGAGATCTTGTCTTTTTCTACTTCCCATGTAGATTAGCTCTTTGTAAGTCTCTCTTAGTGGCCTCATTGTTGTCTATGTTCTCTGGGATTGTGGTTTGTGGGATGGCTTTCTTTGCTTTATGTTTAAAAACCACCTGTGAGTGAGTACATGTGATAATTGTCTTTCTGTGTCTGGGTTACTTCACTCAAAAATGATGTTGTCTAGCTCCATCTATTTTCCTGCAAAATTCAAGCTGTTATTTTTTTCTGCTGCGTAGTACTCCATTGTGTAACTGTACCACATTTTCCTTATCCATTCTTTGGTCGAGGAGCATTTAGGTTGTGTCCAGGTTCCGACTATGACAAACAAAGCTGCTATGTACATAGTTGATCACATGTCCTTGTGGCACGAATGAGCATCCTTTGGATATATACCCAAAAGTGGTATTACTGAGTCTTGAGGAACGTTGTTTCCTAATTTTCTGAGAAATCACCACACTGACATCCAAAGGGGTTGGACCAGCTTGCATTCCCACCAGCAATGCAGAAGTGTTCCCTTTTCCCCACAACCTCTCCAGCATAAGTTGTCATCAGTGTTTTTGATCTTGACCATTCTTACAGTGTAAGATGGAATGTCAGAGTTGTTTTGATTTGCATTTCTCTGATGACTAAGGATGTTGAACATTTCCTTATGTGTCTCTCAGCCATTTTAGATTCCTCTGTTGAGAGTTTTCTGTTTAGGTCTGTACTCTATTTTTTTTTATTGGATTATGTGTTCTTTTGGTGTCCAATTTCTTGAGTTCTTTGTGTATTTTGGAGATCAGACCTCTGTCTGATGTGGGGTTAGTGAAGATCTTTTCTCATTCTGTAGGCTATCATTTTGTCTTGTTGACCGTGTTCTTTGCTTTACAGAAGCTTTTCGGTTTCAGGAGGTCCCATTTATTAATTGTTTCTCCGTGTCTGTGCTGCTGGGGTTCTATTTAGGAAGTGGTTCCCTGTGCCAATGCGTTTAAGTGTACTTCCCACTTCTCTTCTATAAGGTTATGTGTTCAGTTCATTTTCTTATTATTGATTACAATATTATTTATTTGCTTTGTGATTTTTTCCCCTTTTTTAATGTCTAATAAATTTCGAACATTTTTGTTTCATACTATGAAAACTATGCTAAGAAATATATACATACTGTAGATGTATATGAAGAAGATATTTATTTCTTCATAATAATTACCAATTGTGTGCAAGTTTTTAATTGCATGCAGTCTTGTTTGTCAGTTCTTGCTCTTGTGTTCTGATAATTTGTTATCTCATTTAGATCACTATGTCTATATATTAATGCATATCCCACTGTGTGAATCTCCAGATTTCACAATTCATTGAATTGGTCACAGTTTCATTCTTTTATATGTGGATGTTTACTTTTCCTGATACCATTATTTGATGAGGCTGCCTATTCTGTAACATACCTTTTAGGTGTTTTGGTGAAACTCAGATGGTCACAGCTCCTTGGGCTTGTTCTTCATCTGCTGCTCTTATAGCATTGGGTGTCTTCTCTTTCGCCACAGCCATGGTGCCGTTGTTTGTGTGGCTTTTCACTGTCATCAGAAATCATGAGGGAGTTCGCACGAATCAAGCTCAAGCTCTGCTCTATGTTCCTGGGCTTGCCCTACACTCACCCGGTCATAGTGCCTCCATGTAAACTTGTAGGATTCTCTTTAATGTATCTTTGAAGTTTATTGTGAGGAGATTGATTGTTAATGGATTTTGAGTTAGCCATATGAATCACTTAACACTGTAATTTTCATAATAATGTGCATGCAAGGTTTTCACTTTCTAGTGTCCTCGTTTCAGTGAACAATTCCATTTCAGAGATCTCTGTTCTCCTTGATTAATTTTTTCCTTTTTAAAAAAATTTGCTATTTTTTGTTGAGTTTTAATTAAATTAATTAAATTTAATTAATTAAATAAAGAGAAGCAATAGCAGTTCATATGAAGCCTTTCTAACTGCTTGGTTATATAGATGATAAAAAAAGTTTTGCTTCCAACTAGGCATTGATAGCGCCCCTTGAGTTCTATTTGTATAAGTTTTTTCATAATCAATGAATATTAATATCTGATAATTGTATCAGTTTTTTCACTCACCGTTACACCCTTATCACCCTGTGTCCTGTCCTTGGTTGGCCACCTTTTTTTCCCATTCTTCCCCCTCATATTTCATGTATGATTTTGGACAAGTTTGGGCTAGATATCTTAGCCGTTGTGTTCTTAAATCCAACTGCCATGTCATATGGCAAGATTTTTCCATGAGTTACCTCCCCATCCTCCAACTCTTACCAACTTTTGCTTCCTCTTCTGTAATATTCCCTCTATTTCTTTTATCTGGATTAAAACTGTATTAGAAACAGCTGAGGAGAATGTGAACTGGTGTCTGGTTACCATGTCAGGAGCAATACTGTACATTATTTCTTGCTGGGTCATAAACCTAAATTGACTCATATACTCTCTGTTGTGCTCAGATGTTTTTTATTTATTTTGGCTTCTAATAGGGATGTTTTTTCATGAAGTCATGATGAAGATTGGTGGAGTAAATTCTGTTCATACTAAGATTTTATGCCTTTGGGGTGTTTTTGTTTGTTTGTTTTTTGGGTTTGTCCAGATGGGGATTCTCTGTGCAACCTTGGCTGTCCTGGCATTCACTCTGTAGACTAGACTGATCCTCAAACTCACAGATATCTGCCTGTCTCTGCCTCCCAAGTGCTGGGATTAAAGGAGTGTACTACCATCCCCCAGCTGTCTTTGGTTTATAAGGATTTATGGTTGTATTGTTCTCCAATTACTCTATAAGTGCTTTCCCGTGTTGTACATGGTAGATTTCTTTCTAGTCCTCTTCTCCTTTATTCCTCACATGAATTTTATTTTTTCCTGTGTCCCCTTGGATAGTTCATGTCTGATTCTTTTGTACATAATTTTCCTAGTGTCATCTAATGCATGAGGTTATTGATTGAAAGCTCTGTGTTAGTGTTTCTACTTTCAAATGTATTTTCCATCAATTATAACGTTCATTTTTTTTTTTCTGAGTGTAACACTATGGTTGACAGTTTTCTTCCATGGTTCCTAATATATCTATCATTCTATAATCTCCTGACTTCAGAATATGGCTAAATATGCATAAAATTGCATTGTTCAAGCCTGTGATTTTATTAAAGTGTACGGGAAGATAATTAAAAAGTAGATGTCCATTGTCACAGTTTTTAGATTTGAGAATAGCAGGATGGATATGGGAGATGAGGCAGCTTTTAAGGGACTGTCCTTAAAAGGGAATATTAGTCTAGACTACTGTGCTCTTCTTTTTCTTTTTAAAATAAATTTATTTATTTATTTGTTTGTTTGTTTGTTTATTTTGTATGTAGTGCTCCTCCTGTGTGTATGTCTGCAGGCCAGAAGAGGGCACCAGATCTCATTACAGATGGTTGTGAGCCACCATGTGGGTGCTGGGAATCGAACTCAGCACCTCTGCAAGAGCAGCCAGTGCTCTTAACCTCTGAGCCATCTCTCTGGCCCCTACTGTGCTCTTCTTTCTACTTTCTGAACACCAGACATAGCCAGCTTGAGATTTGTGTCTTGTACACAGTTCATGCTCAAACAAGTGCTAGTGACCTAGAGGTGTCCAAGGTCTCTGATATTCTTGCCCATCCCATTTATTGCTTGGGTCACATGCTCAGCACCCTTTGAATAGAAGTCACTAAAGTGCAAAAATTTATCTGTTCAGAGGCATGTCTGTGTTTGAGGAAATAGCAGTTCACAGGTTTTTAAGTTGAAGCCCTGAACAGGGAACTTCATGTTGGAAGCATGTAAAAATCATTTGTTATTTATCATACCCCACTATGGCTTCTTGTCTATGCTCCATGAAGTAGAAAAATGTACTTTTAAAGTTGAAGTCATGGACAGAATTAAATCATGGGACATATTCTCCTTCCATATTAAACATTGGTGAATTTGAAGCACAGCATCTGTGACTTGAGCAGGAATTTTTTATTTTCTTTCCGAGAGAGGTGACAGTAGTACTCAAGCTGAATGTCACAGGCAAAGGTCACTAAGTGAAGCACCAAGTGAAAATGTCCTGATTTTTATCTTCAAAATTCATGCATTGCCATGCCCACATTTCCTTACCATCCTGATGCTGACAATGAAGCCCCAATGCATGGAATGTTAAATATTGTAAATTCACAACAACATCCTAATCATTCCTGGCTCTCAGAATTCTGTTGTATTTATCTTACTGTTGTTAGTAAATTTTTGATGATATCAATTGGTGCTTTTCTTGATTTTTCATTGATATTATGGTTGTTAGACTAATACAGAAAAATATCCTGGTAGAGGGTTTGCAGTATCTTTTTTTGTTGTTGTTTGTTTGCTTGCTTGTTTTTGTGATTGTTATAGTGATAGTTCATTTGTGTTTAAATAAATAAGCTTGCCTGAAGATCAGAGGGTAAAACTAATCCTCTAGAGACCAGGCAGTAATAGCTCACATCTTTAATCCCAGTACTAGGGAGTCACACACCTTTAATCCCAGCACTAGGGAGGTGGCGACAAGAGTGACAAGAGTGGGTGGAGAGAGGAATATAAAGGGGAAGAGAGAGGAAGTCACTGGAGTATGTGGCGTCTGAGGTTGGTGGGGAGCATTGCAGGATCACCCCTCTTTTGTCTGAGCCTTGGTAGAGATAAGAACTCTCTAGTGACTTGGCTGCTTTGTTTTTCTGATCTTCATCTTGAACCCCAATATCTGTCTCTGGCTTTTTATTAATTGTGCTACAGATTGTGGCTATTACAATGATCCTGAAATTTAGAATCATCAATTCTTTCTAACTCCATGTTTTCTCACTTGAATTTTAAACAGAATGGCTTTTGTACCTGGCTCTCCCCTTCTTCTCCCAATTCCCACCCCAAGAGCTTGCACCATTACCCTCTTATTATTCTTTATCCTATCCATGGTTATCCACATTTCCTTCACATTCTTCCTACTCTTATTTCATGTATGTTTTGGGTGAGGTTTTACACAGGTAGCCTGGCTCTCCATGTGTTCATAATTCCAACTGCCATGTGATATGACAGTACCAGTTCGCACCCTATCCTCCAGACTTTTTGGGGGGGTCATTCGAGACAGGGTTTCTCCATGTAACAACCCTGACTGTTCTGGGTTGCACTCACATTGTAGACCAGGTTGGCCTCAAACTCAGTGAGATCCACTTGCCTCTGCCTCCCAAGTGCTGGGATTACAGGTGTGCACTACCACCCATCCTCCAGATTTAATAGTCTCCACACCACCTGTAATGGTTCCTGAGATTTGGATGTGGTAATATGAGTTTTTCCATCTCTGGATATGCATTCATGAGTATCTGAATAAATGTTTTCTGTTGTAAATGACATTCCTTGGCTGAGTCTGAAAGCAGCACCAGGCTGCAGTGTGAGCAGATGTAGTAAAAGGAGCAGCGGGCCACTTTCCTGCCGCCTGGCTCCCGACTGGCTAGTTTACACCCAAAATAACAACACACAAATTGTATTCATTTAAACACTGCCTGGCCCATTAGTTCTAGCCTCTTATTGGCTAACTCTCACATCTTGATTAACCCATTTTTTTAATAATCTGTTTAGCATCACGAGACTGTGACTTACTGGCAAGATTCTAACCTACATCAATCTCGGGCCGGAGAATCATGGCGTCTGCCTGACTCTGCTTTCTCCCAGCCTTCTGTTCAGTCTACTCTGCCTATCTAAGTTGCTGTCCTATCAAAAAGCCAAGGCAGTTTCTTTATTTGACCAATGAAAGTAACACATAGACAGAAGGCCCTCCTACTCCAAGCAGAACCATTTAAAGTTGCAAAATGTCAGGCGCAGATTCTCTCCTAGGGCCTGTAACCTTTCCATTCCTTGTCTTTTGGCCAGTTTTCATAACAATCTGTATATTTCCATTGTAAAACTGACCTTAGATCACAGCAGAAAACTTTCTGTTACCTACAAATAGTCTTGGCTGTATTATACTAATGGCATAATATGCCTGGCAAGTTGACATTGCAGTACACAGTATCCTTGTCTGTGGGATCTGATCATCTCTCCCAGCAATCTGCAGAGTGCATTTAGTGGTTTGAATGCTACATCGGGATTTCAAGACTTCTTTAGATACTATAAGTGGAGTAGGATGGGTTTAGGTTTTTTCTTTTGTATTCATTATGCTGAGCTGTTACTTTTCTCCTCATATTCTTTAGTTTTATATTGAACAAAAGTCACATTTTCCCACAGATCTTTTATTGATCTATTGACATGATCATGTATCTTCTCTCACTGAATCTATGTATTTTATTCCTTGAATGAATTGGCTTGTGGCTGTTGAAACAGTCCTGTATTTCTTGCTTGAAATCCTTGCATTCCATTTCCACATTTATCAGAGACAATGTACTGGAAAGTGGTCTGAGGTTTTTTTTTTCCTATGCTCATATTTTTTGTTGTCACCTGCTTGCTTTGTATATCAAAATAAAGCAACTTTGTGTGATGACTTTCTTGCATTCCTTTTCTTTATGTTTCTTGCAGTATTCTCTGTGGAGGATTAGTAGAGTTTTTTCTGTAGGAATTAGAAGATTCTATGCTAAATCTGTTCAGTCCACAGACACTGTTAGAGGAAACACTGAGTGCATCAAGTCCAACATTTGCTTAATACCTGTTCTTATTTCATGATACAGAAGGCTGATTTCTTTCCTTATTTCTAAAAAAGAACCCATCCTTTTCTTTTTCTATTCTGATTTATTTGCATATGACTCTCCACGACACTCCATAAGGTATTACTGGCATCATTAACATACATTGCATTGTCTCCTTTTCAATTCTGTTATATGGAGATTCATTTTCCTATTCAGAAAATGTTTTGTATATGTGGTTTTTTGCTTTTATTTTTTAACTGCAGTAAGTCTACATTGACTCCTTGTATTCTTTTTTGAGTCTGTATCATTAATTTCTACTATGGGATTTCAGTGCTCTAAAATTTGCACCTCTATCAGTAAGATGTGCTGTAGAAAGAGGACACGTTTCTTCTCTAAATGGTTCATGATAGCCCAACAGGAGTCAGCATCTGCATCAGGAAACTTGGATTAATGCCTGAGTGTTAATTGTGGTGTAAGCCACAGCCTACAGTCTCTTTCGTGTGGTTAGTCTGTGAATGCATTGAGAAATAAATCACAAGGTTTGCAGTTGAGCCTAAGGTCCCTAAAGCTCGTGTATATTCTTCTCTGTAGAGAGTTGGCCATATGTGGTGCTATTTACTGGAAGTTCTTTTTCTTGTTGCATTTCATCATCATCGCTATATTGCTGTCCAATTTCATGTTGCTAGTGTGAATTCCACTTATGTTCTCATGGAACCACCTATAGGGAGGACACATTCTGTTTTTATTATTGCTCTGAAGTTCTTTTTTGTTATTTTAAAAATATGTATCCTCCATTCATGTGTCCTCTGGTTTCTTCTGGGTAAGATTAGTAAAACTGTTGAAATATTTTTATTTCCTTTGTCAAAACTGACAATTTCTCACCTATTCTGTCATACTATTGTAGTGGCATTTCAATTGTATTTTAATAAATAAAGCTTGCTTGAGGATTGTAACATGAGGAGTGGCTTGTTGGGGTTTCTGTCCTGCCCAGTTCCCACAGCCAGTAAGCCCCCAAAGAAAATCACACAGAGAGTCTGCATTAATTATAAACTGATTGGCCCATTAGCTCAGGCTTCTTATTAGCTCTTGTAGCTTATATTAACCCATTGTTCTTATCTATGTTAGCCACATGGCTCAGTACCTTTCTCAGTGGGGAAGGTCACATATTGCTTCTTTGGTCGTCTGGGCAGAACTGTGGAGAGAGAGCTTCTTCTTCCCAGAATACTGTTCTTCTTGCCCTGCCTCTGCTTCCTGTCTGGTTGACCCGCCTATACTTCCTGCCTGGCCAATCAGCGTTTATTTAAAACATGATTGACAGAATACAGACAATTCTCCCGCACCACTTCCCCCTCTTTTTTTTTTTTAAAAAAAAAAGCAAAGGAAAATATCCATAGTCCATTTTTGGGAATGTGGGCATAGTATTCCAGGCTATTTCTGGCTGGTTGGGGGCACTGATAATCTTCTGGGGACCTAAAGAAAATTTAGAATTATTATCAAGTCCTGACTGGAGTATCTCGTGAGTCTTGATCATCTCAGGCAGCATCTTGAATCTGTTCTGGATGTAGAACTCAGACATCTGGGCCATCTGTTCCTACCGGAGAATTCTCAGGTGATCTTTCTTGATCAAACTGGATTTTTCTTAACTCAGAATGAATCTACAGTCTCTCATTTCCTATGGAAACAAAAGCAAAATCTCTTCTCCAAAGTAACAAACCTTTTGGCCTCAATTTTGAAGTCAAGGTATTTTCAAAATACCTATCTTGGATTAATTCAACAGCATTTATAAGCAAATATCTTTTAGCAGCTGTTGCTCCTTCCTCGGCATTTAAACAATTCAAAAAGAGCATAATAACATACAGTATCAAGATTCTCTGTGTATTTTTCATCTTTACGTGGCTTGATTTTAACTTCTATCTCTTTTTTTACTTTTTGGATTTTTGAGTCGGGTTCTCTGTGTATATTTGTCCTAGAACTCCCCCTGTAGACCAGGCTGTCCTTGAACTCACAGGTTCTCCTGTCTCTGCCTCCCCAGTGCTGGAATTAAAGGTGTGTGCTGCCACACCTTGAAGTCACAGAGGTCAATCTTCCTCTGCCTCCCAAGTTTTGGAATTAAAGGTATGTACCACCACACTCAACTACTCTCTTTCTTTCTTTTTTCTTTAAGAACTTTAACCTTTAGCCTGCATATATTTTTAACACACTGTTAGCCATTTACAGGTTTTCTTTGTCTTTGAATCTCTCTTTACTGTATATCTCTCTTTTTCAGACTATATGAGTCTTTAATTTGCTAAGCAGTATGGAGAGGATTAAAGCTATGGCATTGATGGCTAGATCCAGCCTATTTCTTAGCTTTCTGAGATTTCAGCCTCATGGCTGAGGCACCAGCTGTAGCCACAATTATTGCCACAATTCTACAGGGTTTCAAGGTCCTTGCCAGCAAGCAAGCTTCAACAGTGTGTCCACAAACAACACTCAAATGCTCCATAGTTGGGCCACCTGCCTGAAAGAGTCACTGAGATTGCCCTGGCAGGACAGCCCAGAAAGCTGGCATTTTAAAACAGCGCAGCTTTTTTCCTGCTACAGCTGGAAACCAAAAAGCATGCATTCAGCTTTTCATCAACACTGTTTAAGTGTTTTGTGGCAGGACCTTTTAAAGGAGCTGTAAGGTTTTACTCCTAAAACTGAGTCAGGAAGCCTCTCTTAAATGAAAGTGCTTGCTTGCCTCTAGCAAGCAGAGCAGCCCCGTGAAATTGCTGGTACCAAGAAGCCATGCTTTATTTTTTCCCAAGGTTTCTCAGGCTTTCTGTGGATGCAGTTATCCATGAGGGCACCATTCTGTAACATGAGGGCCGGCTTGTTGGGATTTCTGTCCTGCCCAATACCCCACAGCTGGCAAGCCCCAAAGAAAATCATACAGAAGTCTCCATAAGATTATAAACTGATTGGCCATTAGCTTAGGCTACTTATTAGTTCTTATAGCTTATATTAACCCATTGTTATTTATGTTAGCCACATGACGCGGTACCTTTCTCAGCAGGCAGGTCACATCTTGCTTCTTTGGTGGTCTTGGCAGGAGTCGGAGGAATGGGCTTCCTCCTTCCCAGAATACTCCTGTTCTTCTCGCCCCACCTATACTTCCTGTCTGACCAATCAGTGTTTATTTAAAACATGATCGACAGACAATTCTCCTATACCAGAGGATCAGGGAAGTAAGATAGCCACACTGGTCAGCCTTCCAGTCAGACAGTGGTAATGTACCATTAATCCCAGTATCCACACTAGTTGCCATAGAAACTGGGCAATGCATGCCTTTAATCCCAGTGGTGAATGCCTTTAGTCCCAGAACTAGAGAGCATTATAAAATGTGAAGAAGCAGCTCTCAGACACAGTCTCATTCTGATGTTCCTAGAGGCAGGAGTGCTGTTTTGGACTGAGGTCGAGGTAAGAGCCAGGGCTGGCTGTTTTGCTTTTCGGATCTTCAGGTTGAATCCCAATCTCTCTCTCTCTCTCCCTTGAATTTTTATTAATAGTATAGATTTTAGAGTTGCAAGCTGATTTTCATTTTATTGTCGTATTTTTGTTGATGAAAGCATGAATATTCTAGATTCATTTAGTGGTCATTCTTTCAGCTTACCTCATTGAATACGTTTTGAATTTTTAGTGTAATTGATAAATATCTGTGGTTGGTTCTGAGAGTTTGGTTGTTCATTTACATGGATTTGTTTTCAACTATTGTTTAAATTTGGTCATAAGAATTTTGCAGCTGCCTGCTATTTCAATGTGAGGGAAACAAATAGAGCAGTTCCTGCAAATCATGAGGGATCAGCATAGGATTGGTCCATTTCATTACCAGGTATCATCAGTATTTTTCCTCCAGATTGAAATCGTGATTTACTGTGTTTTGGACATGGTAGTTACTCCTTAGCTATTCTCTATGTTAAATGTCTTATTTCCTGTGTTGTCCTTGATAGTTTCTCTCTTAGTTTTTTATATATATTTTGTCTCTAATTATCAACTACAGTGCTTCTTGAGTGCATAATCTGTGTTATTTCAGACTTTCTTCAAGTGAACTTCCCTCCGTGAATTTTAAGAGCCTATGTTTCTGGGTGCAATGATAATATTGACAGTTATTCTCTTTCACCACTCAAAGTATATCCTCCCATGTTCCCCTCTCTGTAGGGATGTTGTGAAGTCCTTTAGTATCTTTTGGGTGTTTGGTAGTCTTACCTGTTTTGGCATCATCTGTAACATTGTGTTAATTTTAGCTTTGTATTTTGGATATGTTGATGTGAAATGTCAAGAAAAGTTCTGGTGTTTGCTCCAGAGACAGAAACTGAGAGAAGACCAACAGGAAGAATGGATGATTGTCCTACAAATGTACCCCAGGTCAGTGTTATATCTGCATTTCTTTGAAAATTGTTTTTATTATTGAAATTGTGTGAGCCTTTATTTCTTTTCTTATTATATTGTCATCTGTGTTAGGGTTTCTCTTACTGTGAGGAGACACCATGACCACAACATCTCTTATAAAGGAAAACATTTAATTTAGGGCTGGTTTAAAGGTTCAGAGGTTTAGACCTTTATTGTCATGGCAGAAAGGATGGTATTATGCAGTCTGACATGGTGCTGGAGAAGAAGCCAAGAATTCTACATTTGATCAGCAGGTAGAAGGAAGGGACACAGGACCAGACTTGAGCTTCTGAAAATCTCATAGCATACCCCCAGTGACACACATCCTCTAACAAGGCCACACCTACTCCAACAAAGCCACATCTCCTAATAGTTCCACTCCCTGGTGACAAAGCATTCCAATCTATGCGCCTATGGGGCCATTCCTATTCAAGTCACTAAATTATCTAAAATGTTTATTTTCTAGTGTTCTTTTTTTCATTTTCTTTTCTGATTGTCAAGATTAAGTCCTTAAATCTTTCAACTCTGTATCACATTTTTATCCCATTGTAGCCTCCCTTGGTTATTTCAATGAGGACATTTTTTAAGGGTTAAGACCTATAATACTGAAAGAGATTCTATTGTAATTGATGATCAAAAAACTATATTGAGGACCATTTCCTATACACAATGAACTTGTGTCCTTATATATTAGTGAGGAAGGAAGGTTTCGTGTTCAGCATAGATTTCCTGTCAGGTTTGATCAGTTTTCCAAAGTCAGGTTTGTGAAAATAGCCATGCAAGTACAAGAAACTTTGACTGACTTCACTGAGCAATTTGTGGCAATGTAAAATTAAAAGAAACACTCTGTCATGAATCCTAGTACTAAATATTTCAGCACCTCATAAAGCACAGATAGTGGAAGGAATGTGTGTCTTATTCTTGCCATAAAAACTTATGTTTTATGAGGAAATGCAAATTTCAATACACTAGATTTTCTTTTACGTTTGATGTCACACAATGATGATGGGTGTTGACACCTGATCTTTCCATTTCAAGAGAGATCCTGTTTATACCATTCTCTTGATAAAAAATGTGCAGTACAAAGTTCTCAGTACACAAAATAGTATTTTCTCTTTGACTTCTATTTTATTTTTCAGACAGGGTATAAATACTACTGTCTCTATCTCTATATTGCATCATGTTCAATATATCAGTAAGAATTTTCTAAAGAACATTCACTTGGTGCTGTATATATGCCACCAATTTTTATATGTTAATGAATGTCCCTTGTACAGATTTCACTCTCTTCTTTTGGAGGAAGAAGGTTTGTTCCCCCAACCCTAAGTTTTTTCTTTCCCTGGAGCCTTAGTATAAGTATATTAAAGATGTAGAGACTTTGAAGAATTGTTGCAATGGACAGGTTTTCTTCTCATTCTTTAAAAATATTTTAATTTAAGTACGTGAGTATTTATCTGCATTGTGTTTTCCTACACGATGCCTGTGGACCCCTAACACTTGGTACTAGAGTTAGGTACTGTACTGAGATGCCCTGTGTGTAGAGAGAATGAAGTACAATTTCCTGCAGGAACAGCAAAAGTTCTTTATTTCTGAGTTGTCTTTCCAGCCCCCCAGATTTACATTTGTGGTACACACTCAATGTAGAGCCAGTTTATATCACTGTGTCTTCTATTTTTGGAAAAATGAAGGAGAAATCATAACTGATTCTTATCTATGCAACCCAGAATTCTGTTAGACAGTTCAGCTCAAATGCTGAATAAAAGAGTAGAGTTGAAATTTGAAGATTGAAATTGTCAAGTGTGCCAATCTCATGAGCAATAATATAGTCAAAACTAATAGATAATTAGAATAGTTCCCACACACTTAATACCTTCATTTCAAACACAGAAAACCTTTTACTTCATCTGAATGTATTGTCACATACAATGTTTATTTGTAAATATTTTTCTCATCCTGTAGTAAAACATCATTGAATTTCTGAAATTGTTATTATCTGTATTGGGTGTGTCTGCTTTTAGAAATATCTGGATAATATTAACATTGTCTATGGCAGATTTTTCTATTTCATGACTGCAAATATTTTCACAAAAAACTTCAGGATAGTTGATTCTATGAGTTGTTTGGAATGTTAAATGTATATACTGATATTATACTCTTTACTATTTAAAGAAAAATCTCTAACTTAATTCATCCATGAATTTTACATTCTATAATTTACCTCTTTGTTCTAGAAAGCATGCAACTTTATAACTAGTGCTCAGGATCTGAACTGAGAATGTTAGAATAGAGTCATATGAGGCCTAACTGCAAAGAGACAGCATCCATATTTGAGCAAGATTGAGAGTTGTAGAATTTAGAAGCATTTTTGCTCATCCTAACTTTTCCTTGTGAGATATGACTGTGTGAACATCTTTGATTTCAAGGCAGCATTTGTAAAGGTACATTCTTGCATCTAGACCTTAAGTCTGTATCTTATATTACTTACAAATTTGCTGGTTGTGGTACTATTATGCTACCCTGTTTTCACAGAGATGAACTACAATCATCTACAATTTCTACAGTACTTTATCTGTACTGTAGAAAGTATCTTTTATTAAAATTAACTTTCAGTTTTATCTTATTCTGTTTGTATATTTGGCTGAATAAATGTGTGAATGCTGTCTGTGTCTCCTGCCTATATAATTTAGTAGAGAACATTGAGTAGTATGGAACTGGAAAGGTGCCATCTGGGTGCTGGGAGTCCAACTATGGTCATCTGGGAGAGCATCCGGTGCTCTTAACTTCTGAGTCATCTCTGTAGCACATTTAGAAAACTAGTGTTTGACTAATATTCATAACTCACCTGTATCACAAAATATCTCTAACTTTTTAGGTGTCTCTTACCTAAGAAAGTATTTTGTCCAGCAGTTCATGCTAAATGTTTAATTAATTATCCATTACAGGGTCTGTTGACATTTCAGGATGTGGCTGTGGACTTCTCCCATGAGGAGTGGGAATGCCTGGACTCTGCTCAGAGGGCTTTGTACGTGGATGTAATGTTGGAGAATTACAGCAATCTAGTCTTTATAGGTAAAAATACTCTTCTTGTAGAATTCCTGGTTTATCATTTGTATTTACCTACTTGTATGGATGTATGTAAACTCCCTGAACTGTCTAGAGACTCCCAGAAATAAGGAAAATACTGGTTATCAATATAATCCTTTTCATTTTCTATGTTCTCTGGAAGAGTAACGAATGCTAGATACTGCTGATTCTCTCCAGCCTTCTTTCTTGTTTTTAATGAAAACCTCAAAGTTCAAAGGCAATTGAATATTTAGGGCAAGGACAGATATTACAGTATACTGTGTAAAGTTTTTATTTACTATTGAATTAAACTATTCTCCTATTTCTGAGTTTTTAAAAAAGGAGAATTTTGTTTGTTCATTTGTTTCTTTTTAATACATCCCAGTCCCAGTTTCCCCTTCTTTCATTCCTCCCATCTCCCCCAATCTCTCTTCTCCCTCAGATCCAGTCATTTTTCATTTCTTTTCAGAAAGGAGCAAGTCTTCCAGAGATCTCAACACAGTATAACTAGATGCAAGAAGATTATACATAGCAGGGCATTAGTTCATACCCCTTTAATCCCAGCACTCAGAAGGCAGAGGCTGGCAGATTTCTGAGCTCAAGGCCAGCCTGGTCTACAGAATGAGTTCCAGGACAGCTAGTGAGTGCTACACAGAGAAACCCTGTCTTGAAAACAAAAACAAATAAACAAAGAAAGTAAGGCTAGACACAGTTCCTCATATTAAGGTTGGATGAGTCATCCAAGTAAGAGGAGAGAGTCTCTAAAAGGTCCAGTAGGAGGAAAGCAGTCAAAAGAGTCAGAGGTGCCCCCACTCACACTAGTAGGAGTCCCACAAAAACACCAAGCTAACAACTGTAACATATATGTAGAGGACCTAGAACAGACCCGTGCAGTCTCCATGATTGCCCTTTCAGTCTCTGTGAGCACCTATCAGCCCTACCTAGTTGATGTCTGTAGGCTGTGTTTTCCTGGTGTCCTCAACCTCTCTGATTCACCCACTTCTTGCTCTTATTCCTTGGAATTCGCTGAGCTCCAAAGGGACAGACCTAATGGAGATCTCCAATTTGAACTCTGTGTAATGTTTCGCTATGGGTTCTGCTGCTCCTGTCAGATGCTGCTGGTAGCCACGTTGATGACAATTGTACTAGGCGCTGATGTATGAGTGTATAAGAATATCATTAGAAATAATTATTTTGAATTTTTTCTATCTTGGGTCTTTTGACTGTCTAGCCTCAGGTTACTGATTATCCAGACAGTATTAGGCATGGGCTTCATTTCATGGTGAGGGCCTCAAATCTGATCAGTCGTCGGTTAGCCCCGCCCACAAATTCTACACCTCCTTTAACCCAGCACATCTTACAGGTGGGATAAATTGTAGGCGAAAGGTTTTGTGCCTGATCTGGTGTTCCAGTCCCATATGTTAAGCCTTACCTGGTTACAGAGGATGGCTAGTTCAAACTGTGAATCCTCTGTTTCTTGGAGTTCTCTTTGGGGTCATCCTCATACAATCCTGGGAGCTACTACTGTACTAGATTTACACATACACATCACACATGCCAGTGTCCTACAATTCCAATTATCTCGCCCCATATTCTCTTCCCTCCAAACTGATCTCTCCTGTTTTGCATTCCCACCCACCACCATTTCACTCTCCGTATCCATTCTATTTCCCCTTCCCAAGGAAATCCATGCATCCCACTTAGATCCCTTAAAAAGAGAGGTTTTAAATTAAAAAAAGATTTTTGGGGGTGAACTTGTTGTTTATTTATTTGTTGTTTGAGATGTGGTCTCTATATTTAGTCTTGACATGGTTTTAATCATAGCAGTAGGGAGGAAGAAACAAGAGGTGAGTTTCATTCTAGCCTGGGTTACAAAGTGAGTTCCTAACCAAAGAAGGCACATGATGTGACTATGTCTCAGAAACATACACAACAAGAATATAGGGAATCTTATGTGATCCTTCAGAGAACTCCTTTCTTAGAGTTCATTATTGCTCATTCTTTTCTACAAAGTTTAGAAGCCTTGTAGAAGTTTTAGAAAAGAGAGAAAAGGTTATTAGCCTTCCTTGCAGTTTGAGTAGAGGTTCTTCTGAACTTTCATATAATGATAGTTAAATGCAAAAGATTGAAACTCTATTTTTAAGAATTGTTAGTTTACCTTTCTTAGAGAATTTCAGTTATTGAATCTGTTATTCATGAATCAATTGCTATAATTCTTAATTATGTTAATTTTCCAGACAACCATCACAGGTGTGTTGAATATAAGGACCTTCACGTTTGCTCAAAGCATCATGTCCATAATCACGTGAATAGGCAAAGAAGTGAGAGCATAGAAGAAGAACCCTCCAACTGTGAGAACTGTGTAAGCTGTTTAAATTTCTGTTCCAACATCAGTCAAAATCAACAAATCTATGCTGGAAAGGAAGAACAAAAAAATACAGAGAATGATAACTCTTTTGACTCTAATCATAAATTCACACTGAAAGAAATCCACAGTGGAAAGGAACCACAGCAATGCCAGAAATGTGAAAAATGCTTCAAGACATGCTCAATTCTCAGTAGATATAAAGGTTCTCATACAGAGGAGAAACCTTATAAATGTACAGAATATAGCAATATCTTTCTGCATTTACCACAACTCAAAGTACATAACAATATCCATTATGGAGACAAACCCTACAATTGTATTGAAAATAGTAAGTGCTTTTATAATTCATCAGAGTTTAAAAGATGTTACAGAATCCACAATGGAGAGGAAACTTACAAATTTACTGATTATGATAATTGCTTCATTTGCTGCTCAGATCTTGAAAAACATCAGAAAATTCATAGAGGAGATAAGTCTCGTGAATGTAAGCAGTGTAGTAATTTTTACATATTGTCACACCTAGAATGCCATGATAGAAGCCATAGTGGAGAGAAACTTGACAGATTTAATGAATGTGACAAATCCCTTTCCACTGCCTCAGATGTTAAAACAAATCAGAGGATTCACACAAGAGAGAAACCTTACAAATGTACTGAGTGTGATAAAGCATTTATTCAGAAAGCTAAACTTAAAGCACATCAAAGAATTCATACAGGAGAGAAACCTTACAAATGTAAGGAATGTGGCAAATGCTTTACCCAGCAGACACATCTAAAAACCCATCAGAAACTTCATACAGGGGAGAAGAATTACACATGTAGTGAATGTGACAAATCCTTTTCCCAGAAAGACCATCTTAGGAGACATCTGACAATTCATACTGGCGAGAGGCCTTATAAATGCACTGAATGTGGGAAAGCTTTTGCCCGTACTTCATACCTTAGATTGCATCAGAACATTCATACAGGTGTGAAACCATACAAATGTGTTGAATGTGGCAAATGCTTTACTAGTAGTTCATCTCTTCGATTGCATCAGAACATCCATACAGGTGAGAAACCTTATAAATGTAGTGAATGTGACAAATTCTTTACCAGTAGTTCATATCTTAAATTGCATCAGAACATCCATAAAGGTGAGAGACCCTACAAATGTAGTGAATGTGGCAAAGGCTTTATCCAGAAACAACAGCTAAGAAGACACCTGACAATTCATACAGGAGAGAAGCCTTATAAATGTAATGGATGTGAGAAATCCTTTTCAGTTGCTTCAGATCTTAGAAACCATCAGAAAATTCATGCAGAAGAGAATCCTTACAAATGCAGTGAATGTAAGAAGTGCTTTAGTAGTAGTTCATCTCTTCGACAGCATCAGAAATTTCATACTGGTGAGAGACCTTACAAATGTAATGAATGTGGAAAAGGATTTATCCAGAAACAACAGCTAAGAAGACACCTGACAATTCATACAGGAGAGAAGCCTTATAAATGTAGTGAATGTGAGAAATCCTTTTCAGTTGCTTCAGATCTTAGAAGCCATCAGAAAATTCATGCAGAAGAGAATCCTTACGAATGCTGTGAATGTAAGAAATTCTTTAGCAGTAATTCATCTCTTCGACTGCATAAGAGAATCCATACAGGTGAGAAACCTTACAAATGCAGTGAATGTGACAAATCCTTTATTCAGAAGCATCAACTTAGGAGACATCAGACAAATCATACAGGAAATAGGCCTTATAAATGTAGTGAATGTGACAAATCCTTTAGCAGTAATTCATCTCTTCAGTTGCATCAGAACATTCATACAGGTGAGAGACCCTACAAATGTAGTGAATGTGGCAAAGGCTTTATCCAAAAACAACAGCTAAGAAGACACCTGACAGTTCATACAGGAGAGAAACCTTATAAATGTAGTGAATGTGACAAATGCTTTTCAGTTGATTCAGATCTTAAAAGTCATAAGAAAATTCATGCAGAAGAGAATCCTTACAAATGCAGTGAGTGTAAGAAGTCCTTTACCAGTTGTTCATCTCTTCAGTTGCACCAGAGAACTCATACAGGTGAGAAACCTTACAAATGCAGTGAATGTGAGAAGTCATTTGCCAGTGGGTCCTATCTGAGAATACATCGGAAATTTCATACAGGAGAAAAACCTTACAAATGTGGTGAATGTCAGAAATCCTTTACCACTGGCTCATATCTTAGATTGCATCAGAAAATTCATAGAGGTGAGAAACCTTACAAATGTAGTGAATGTGGCATATCCTTTGTAAAAAAACAACTTCTAAAGAAACATCAGAAAATTCATACTCGGGAGAAACCTTATGAATGCAATGAGTGTGGCAAATGCTTTAGCCTGAAATTCAAACTTAGAGAACACCAAAGAATTCATACAGGAGAGAAACCTACAATTGTAATGAATATGGCGAATGCTTTATATGGAAATGACGACTTCAAACCCATCAGTGAATTCATACAGGAGAGAAACCTTACAAATGCAATAAATGTGACAAATCTTTTACCAGTGGATCATATCTTAGAGTACATCAAATAGTTCATACAGAAGAGAAACCTTACAAATGTAGTGAATGTGAGAAATCCTTTACTGCTGACTCATATCTCAGAAAATTCATAGAGGTGAGAAACATTACAGATGTGTTGCATGTGGCAAAGACTTTATTTGACACTCACGTCTAATAAAACATCAAATACATACTGTTGAGAAAAGTTGCCAAAGTAAGTAATGTGGCATGGCTTTATCCAAGCTATATCGTTAGGGACTACTAGAGGGTCTTCACTAGAGAATCATTGTGAACACAAGAAACTTGTAAAAGCCTTTAAGCAATGTTCAACTCTTAGAAAATATCAAAAAGTTAATACTGAAGAAAAATTCTGAAAATGTGACAGTGTGGAAAAAATTCTAACATACTTTTTTAACATCAAATATTTCATAAATACAAAATGGAGAAACCTGAGTAATATGCGGTTATGTAGGTATTTCCTGTACAGTAAAGCATTCTTTCCTGAAAGGAAGCTGATTAAGATAGGAAATAAACCACTCAATAGCTTCAAGAAGTTTCTGAATATGACAGGGTTCACTGTGTTTTACTCCCAAAACACCAATCATGCTTCTTAGATAAGGCTTAAATGAGTTGAGCCAGGAAGATAGGGCACCCTTTAGCCTGTGGGTATGCCTGCAGATGGGCAGTGTGCTCTCGGTGTCTAGTGTTCATAATCTATGTTGAAGTTTCATGATGGTAATTACCTTTGAGTTCCTTTGTCCTTATAAATGGCTCCTCAGTAGCCATATTTTTCTTTGAGCCATAAGCTCACAAATAATGACACAGAGACTTACTACTTTTGGAACCTCAGCCTATATCTTAGGTTTTTTCCTAACAAGCTCTTCTATCTTAAATTATCCCATATTTTTAGTCTACATGCTATCATGTGGCTTTTTTTTTTAACCTTTCATTCTGTATCTCCAGGTTCTGAGTCTTGTTAGCATCTTCTCCATATGCCTAGATTTATCTCCAGTTCCTTTCTTTTCCCAGAAGTTTCACCTATTCTCCTTGCCTCACTATAGGCCATTTAACTTTTTATTTAACCAATTACAATGACACATCTTTGTACAGTGTATTCAGATACTTTGCAACACTCCTCCATATTCCTGTAATCAGTCCAATTAAACTCATTATTTTAACAACTTGAGTTTCAGTGGCATCCATATTTGTTTCTGTTAGTCCCCATTTGGGTGGTTAGTTGCATATGTATTTTACATTTACCCAGGAAACGACTCTTATGCAACATGTGTTGACCCTATTCTTCAAAATTTCATGTACACTAGAAAAATGGTAATAGAGGAAGTATTTGAGTCAACTATACTAGGGAAGATTGTTGGTGCTCACTGCTCCAGACTTAACTGCCATAGTAGTACCTGGTCTAGTTAATGGAGCTCAACACAGACAAAACATATAGGCTTATGGAGCCTCAGAGAGGAGGCTGCTTTCTTTGTTGCTTTCAGGGAAAAGAGAGAGCAGTCCGCAAAGGGCCAAATGAAACTATGTCTATAAAACTGTCAGAGACATATTACAAACCAGGCTGTGTCTATGTATGCCTCTAAATGCTTAGACCCTGTGATTCAGTTATGCTCCAATGAACCTCTGAATACTGCTGCCCATGAGCAAATATTGAGCATATTTATATCCTTGTTTCCTCTTTTATCTTAGAAATTCTAGTCTACAAGCCACCCCAAAATGATTGAATTTCAATTTTTTGTTAAGGTCTTTCAGTAACTGTAATATTGCAGACATACCATAAAATTCATCATGTGATTAATCTCAAGAAAACGGCTTTAATAAAGACTTACTTTCAATTTCATTTCATGTGTTAGTTGATCCATATAAATATGAGTAAATTATGAAACAGATGACCTATGAAAAAGACAATGTATACATGCTCATGTATGCCTTAGAAATCCTCAGAAATGTGCCTGAAGATCATTTTGAAGTACTAAGAAAAGATGGGGGAGTACATATTCCAACTCCGAAGCACTGTATTAGAATATTGATATTAAAAATAGTGAGATTCAGACATTTTAGACCTTTGCCAAGAAATGTGTTGCAGTGTATAACCATGCCATTATATAAATGGTTCAGGGATTTCAGTACAAGAAGGTAGCCAACTAATGAAAACATTGTTTATTAACATTAAGGTGTTCTCAGTATTGCTGTTTGTTGAAATGTGAACTGAAATAGAACAACTTGTAGTATGGATACTCACTAGGCAGAGAGTGAATCTTGGTGCACATGTGAGTGCTGAGAATTTAACCACCAAGACACACATCAAGGCTTGAAGACGGGAATTGGATCACTCAATCAAAGAAATGAAAACTCAAACTTGAGTTACTATTAGACTTACTGAGTGTTTCATTTCTCACTTCACATTGATGTTTCTATTGTATCCAGCTCTGATCTAAGCTCATAGCAAGCATGTATGGTGGTGGTGAAGAGCAGGCCCATGGCAGCCTGAGAGGGAGAGCTATGTTGAAGGCGGACTGAGCTAGAGTTATAGGTGGATTGGAAAACTGAATAGTGAGAGAGGAAGTGGTGGCAAAAGCTGCTTATGAAGGTATATAAGTCAGCAAAGCACAGAGAAATTTGCTCACCCGTGTTTACTTCAAAAATATTCAAAATGTCAAGATATTGAAGTAGTTTAGATGCCTGTAAAAATTTTGGTGTTTTTTTTTCTATAAAAGATACCATCTTCAGCAAATGGTACTTGTCAGAATTGATGACTGAATGTAGAAGAATCCAAATAGATCCATGTTTATTACCCTGCCTGGATCAATAACCTTAAAATAAGGCCAGATACATTGAATCTGATAGAAAAGAAAGTGGGGAATAGCCTTGATCTTAATAGCATGGGGAAAGTGGTAGTATATATGAGCAGAACATGGGTAGCACAGGCATAAAACCAACAATTAATAAATGGTATCTCAAGAAACTGAAAAGCTCCTATATGACAAAGGACACCATCATTCAGAAAGAAGACAGAGTACAGTATGGGAAAAGATTTTAACCAACCCCTCATTTGACAGAGGGGCTGTCTTAGGCTTTCTATTGCTGTGAAGAAATACTATGACCTTGGCAACTCTTATAAAGGAAAATATTTAGTTCAAGTGGTGGCTTTCATTACAGAGGTTTAATATATTATCATGGTGAGAAACATGGTAGAATGTAGGCAGACATGGTGTTGTCTGCATTGATCAAAGACAACAGGAAGTGAACTGTGACCCTGGGAGTGCCTTGAACATGGGAGACCTCAAGTTCCACACCCACAGTGACACACTTCCTCCAAGAAGGCTAAACCTACTCCAACAAAGCCATACCTCCTAATAGTGCTATTCCCTTTCCGGGCCATCTTCTTTCAAACCATCACAAGGGCTAATACTCAAAATATCATATTCCTGCCATGAAGATCAGTCTTTAGCAGCTCAGGGGCTAAGGGGGATCCACAGAGTTGACAAACTAATTTCTCAACTTGTCTTTTTTATATGAGGAAGTAAAACTTAGCTTTCTAGGGTCTAACAAAGGAAAACACGCACACACAAAATTTCAGGATCTCACCTAGGGTGCTAAAGAATGGCATGCCTTCAGCCAGTCAGAGAAACAGAAGAGGAGATGCAAAGTAGGCAAACTCCAGAACAGACACAAGAACTTTTCTGAAGGGCAAAGCTTAGTTCTTTTTATTATTCTTTCTGTTGCTTGTTCTATATTATTCTTATGTTTCCCTCCTGTCTATCTTGATATCTTCCTTCAAAGTTTCCTTCTACATCTTTCCTGTTGTTTTCTTTCTCTTGTGTCTTTATTTTTTATTACACCTTATATACGTCAACAAAAATTTTCAAATAATATAAAAATTGCATGTTCTATTTTTCAAGTGAATGACTATAAGTAAAAGACAGCATGTTTTCCATACCCATTACATGACTAAACATTTTATATATTACAGATGAAAAATCACTTATCCCAAGAACCCACATACATTTATACCCAAGCAACTTGTTAGAGATTAACAAAGTGTAAACAAGCAAACTTTTTTCTCAGTCAGTTCTTTTACTGGCAGGTCATATTGTGGTTCCAAGGAAAGGATCAATCACTTCATTATTTACCTCAAAAGATAATTTTATAGAAAGTCTTTGCCGGGCGGTGGTGGTGCACGCCTTTAATCCTAGCACTCAGGAAGCAGAGGCTGGCAAATCTCTGAGTTCGAGGCCAGCCTGGTCTACAAGAGCTAGTTCCAGGACAGGCTCCAAAAGCTACAGAGAAACCCTATCTCGGAAAAAAAAAAGTCTTAAGAGAATCATAAATCTAAGATTTTATGTATGAAAATCAATTATTTCTTCTGTAAGTCCTCAGGGTGGATACTCATCAACAGTTTCTTTTTATTAAATCATATCAGGAAGCTGAGGACAGAAATAGGTAAATGGAATTAATCATCACCAACACATCATAGTAAAGAAGTCATGGTAGCAGTAGTGGCCAGGCTACCATTGTTCCTGCTTCCTGACCTCAACAAGCCCTTGCTCAGCTATTAAAAGTAAAAGATGTTTTCCAAAGCAATTGGCAAAAACATCTTAACCTAACGTTAAGTAATTATTTAAAACTTTGTTTTAAGTATGATGCATACCCAAACCTATGAACTATCTCCCAACATTAAAATTAAAAGAACTTGAGTTAGCCTATCTTCTGGGACTAAATTGTTTCTCAGTCTATATAGTATATACGTCTTGTCAAGAGAAATTCAGCTGTGTGATACTTCCTTGTTCTTATTTTCTATCCTGTGAAACCCCTGCTTTATCAGGGGCAGTACAGCTTAAGAGGAAATCATCTTCATACAATCAACAGGTAAAAAATGCTCAGTAGAGTGGGATATTTCAATAAGATAATCACTCTACACTAAAGGCAATGGTGACCTCCCTACACCCATTCACACCATGCCAAATACCAGAGAAAAATGGCAGCAGCAAACATCTAAAGACACAGGAATAACAAGAGATATTCTGGGGGCAAAACCCTAGGGGCCTCACCTATCCGAGATTCACCCATCAGTGCTTTGCTACTGATGGGTCAACATCCCCAACTTCAGTTGGCACCAGCTATTCTTCTGATCTGGCCACCAGCAATATATAAATAATTCAAAAAATTGCACATCAAGAAAACAACCTAAGTTGGGTAGTGGTGGCATACACCTTTAATCCCAGAAGTAGGGAGGCAGAGGAAGATGGAACTCTTGATTTTGAGGGCAGCCTGGTCTACAGAGCAAGTTACAGGAGAGTCAGGGCTATTTACACAGAGAATACGTGTCTCAGAAACACTTAATTTAAAACTGGGCTATCGTTGGTGTTTTTGACTTTAGCTATTCTGACAGGTGTAAGATGGTATCTCAAAGTGGTTTTGATTTGCATTTCCCTGATCGCTAAGGAGGTTGAGCATGACCTTAAGTGTCTTCTGGCCATTCGAAGTTCATCTGTTGTGAATTCTCTGTTCAGTTCAGTACCCCATTTTTTAATTGGGTTAATTAGAGTTTTAGTGTCTAGTTTCTTGAGTTCTTTGTATATTTTAGAGATCAGACCTTTGTCTGATGAGGGGTTGGTGAAGATCTTCTCCCAGTCAGAAGGCAGCCTTTTTGTCTTACTGACAGTGTCCTTTGCTTTACAGAAGCTTCTCAGTTTCAGTAGATCCCATTTTTTCATTGTTTCTCTTATTGTCTGTGCTACTGGGGTCCTACTTAGGAAGAGGCCTCCTGTGCCTATACCTTGTAGATTACTTCCCACTTTCTCTTCTATCAGGTTCAAAGTGGACGGATTAATGTTGATGTCTTTAATCCATTTGGACTTGATTTTTGTGCATGGTGATAGATATGGATCTACTTTCATTCTTTTACAGGTTGACATCCAGTTATGCCAGCACCATTTGTTAAAGATGCTTTCCTTCTTCCATTGTATACCTTTAGCTCCCTTGTCGAAAATTAGGGGTTCATAGGTTTGTGGGTTAATATCTGGGTCTTCTATTCGATTCCATAGGTCGACTTCTCTGTTCTTATGCCAATACCAAGCTGTTTTCAATACTATAGCTCTGTAATAGAGTTTGAAGTCAGGGATGGTAATGCCTCCAGAAGTTCTTTTATTGTATAAGATTGTTTTGGCTATCCTGGGTTTTTTGTTTTGCCATATAAACTTGATTATTGTTCTCTCAAGGTCTGTGAAGAAGTTTGATGGGGATTGCATTGAATCTATAGATTGCTTTTGGTAGAATTGCCATTTTTACTATGTTGATTCTCCCAATCCAAGAGCAGGGGAGGTCTTTCCATTTTCTGGTATCCTCCTCAATTTCTTTCTTCAAAGACTTAAAGTTCTTGTCAAATAGGTCTTTCACTTCCTTGGTTAGAGTTCTCCCAAGATATTTTATGCTATTTGTGGCTATCATGAAAGGTGATGTTTCTCTGATTTCCCTCTCTGCTTCTTTATCCTTTGTGTATAGGAGGGCCACTGATTTTTGGAGTTGATCTTGTATCCTGCCACGTTACTAAAGGTGTTTATCAGCTGTAGGAGTTATTTGGTAGAGTTTTTGGGGTCACTTATGTATACTATCATATCGTCAGCAAATAACGAAAGTTTAACTTCATCCTTTCCAATACGAATCCCCTTGATCTCCTTATGTTATCTTATTGCTATTGCTAGAACTTCAAGCACTATATTGAAGAGGTATGGAGAGAGTGGACAGCCTTGTCGCGTTCCTGATTTTAGTGGAAAGGCTTTGAGTTTCTCTCCATTCAGTTTGATGTTAGCTGTCGGCTTGCTGTATATTGCTTTTATTATATTTAGGTATGATCCTTGTATCCCCAGTCTCTCCAACACCTTTATCATAAATGGGTGTTGAATTTTGTCAAATGCTTTTTCAGCAATTAGTGAGATGATCATATGGTTTTTTTCTTTCAGTTTATTTATATGATGGATTACCCGAAGTCTTTCTGAAAAGCCATTAACTATGACACTGGGACTTGTTTCCTCTGCATATACTGGATTTTGGGGATCCAGTCTGTTTGGATACTCACCTTCCTGGACCTGGAGGGAGGGGGGACGAACTTGAACTTCCCACAGGGCAGGAAACCCTGACTGCCCTAAGGGTCGAAGAGGGAGGAGAGGGAGTGGGGGGAGTGGGAGGGTGTTGGGAAGAGGGGCGGAAATGGAAACTTTTATAATTTAATAAAATTACTTTCAAAAAATAAAAAATAAAAAAAAATAAAAAATAAAACTGGGGTAGACATCTAACCAGAATTCTCAAAAGAGGAAACTCAAATAGCTGAGAAACACATTTTAAAATGTTTGATATCCTTAGCCATCTAGGAAATACAAATCAAAACTGCTTTGAGATTCCATGGCATCATGCAGGCACATATGGTTCTGGAGGACTAGCTGAAAGTCCTGTATCTGTAGGCAACCGGAAGTTGACTGAGACACCGGTCAGTATTCTGAGCATAGGGAATTTCAAAGCCCACTCCCACAGTGATATACTTCCTCCAACAAGGCCATATCCTCTAGAACAAAACTATATCTCCTAACTGTACCATTTACTATGAGAATATGGGGGCTAATTGAAAGCAAACTACCACTCTCTTGGTATCCATAAGCTTGTAACAATAGCATAATTAAAAATGCATTTTGTCCAACTTCAAATGTCCACATAGTCTGTCACAGTCTCAACAATATTTAAAAGCTCAAAATTCAAAATATCTTCTGAGATTTATGTTATCTCTTGACATCAATCACCTGTAAAATTCAAATTAAAAAAAGTAGATCACACATTTCCAACATATATTATCACAGGATATGCATTCCTGTTCCAAAATGCAGGGTAGGAAGCATAGCAAGGAAATACTGGACCAAACCAAGACCAAAAGTCAGCTGGGCAAACTCCAAACTGCATCCCTAAGTCTGATGTCAGAACACTTTGCAATTCTACAACTCTTTTCAGCCTTGTTGATTGCAACACACTTCTTTCTCTTGAACTGGTTCTACTCCCCATTAACAGCCCTTATTGACAGGTATTGTGTTGGCCACATTTGACCTAAACTAAAGCCACCCCTCTTATACCCTCTCCATGACCCCAACTTCCTGAAATGGATTGAACTTCACCCTGGGTATGACTGATGACAACTATTAACCACATGCCTTAACTATGTCTGATGTACTTTTTACCACCCTACCCTTTAACTCTGTATGTCCCTGCTCCCCATAGCCCATCAGGTTAAATATCAACTACCCCAAGACCTTATGAGTAATGTCAAAGCTTGTGACTCCTACCTGTGGTTTTTCCCTTTATAAACACTACTCTATTAATGCTCAGGACTGCTTCAGTCTCCTGAGTGCTGAGTTGTTGCCCATGTTCAGATCTGCTTCAACAAATGCCCTGTTGTGTTTTCATTGGATTTTGGCTTCTGGTGGTTGACTGGGGTCTCACAACACAACAAAACAGTATCCCACAACTCTGGCGTCTCTAACTTCTTGGTTTGTCCAAGGCAATCCCTCACAGATTCACTCAATGGCCTCTCTAGGCCTTCATTCAGGGAAACCCCTGACATATGCATGGTCTCAGCAGTTTTATTTAGGCACAGGGGCAAATTCTATACCCTGTTTTTATCCTTAACGCTAAGGCCAGAACCACATAGCCAAAGCTGCCAAGTTCTACTGTCTGTTGAGGCTGAAACATGACCCCAGTATTCAATAGCTTTTTTTTTTTTTACCAGCTTTCTGTCCTGTGCTGCCTAAGCTTGACTCTCCTGAAACTTGCTCTGCAGAATAGGCTGGCTTCAAACTCAGAGCTTCATCAGCCTCTTCCTTCTCAGTGCCGGGTTTAAAGATGTGCATACCACACCAAGCTCTCAGCTTTATTTTTAGTTACTTTTCACAAATTGGAAACTTACTTGGGTGGGATTTTGCCCTGAGGTCACTGCTAACTTTCTTCCATTTCTTAATCCATTTATCAACTTGAACACAGAATTTAGCTCCTTTCAACTTTCTGGTGCTCCTTTTCCTCCTCAAAATTTATATTCTGTAATTTACTCTGCTTAGCTTGATCCTTTTCATTATAAATCTTCATTAGAGTTACCACTGATAACCACATAACAGAGTCTATACTAGACTGTTTTGAGATTTCTTCTGCCAACAGAACTGATCCAAAACCCTTCACTTTAGCCTCAGGCTGACTCTTTGGACAAAAGAAAGAGCAGCCATTTCTTGACCAAAGTACCACAAGACCAGTCTCTAGACCACATAATAACTTTCTTCTCTGAAACCTCTTAATCACTACAGTTCATCAAATCACATCCAGTACCACTATCTTTCATGTTCCTCCTTGAATGACCCATTAGATACTGCTTAAAGTATTCTCTTGCTTTCAAAACTCAAAGTACCAAAGTCCAAACAAAAACATGGCTGTGCCTACCACAGCAATACCCCAGTTCCTGGTGCCAATGAGTTAAGGTTTTTATTCCTGTGCAGAGACACCATGACCAAATCAACTCTTATAAATGAAAAATATATTATTGAGACAGCACCTTACAGTTTCAGAGATTCAGTCCATTGCCATTAAGGCAGGGGCATGGAAGCATACAGGCAGATTTGGTGCTGAAGGAGTAGCTGAAAGTGCTACATCTTGCAAGCAATGGGAAGCCAACTGAGAAACTGAGCAGTAGTATCCACATCGTTGGAAACCTCAAAGACTGCCTGAACAGTGACACACTTTCCCCAAGAAAGTCATACCTACTCCAACAAAGTCACACCTCCCAATATTGACACTTCCTATGAGATTATGGCGGCCAACTACATTCAAACTACCATACCCTTACAGCATTCAGAATGGCTAAGGTCAGTAAACAAATGACAGTTCTTCCTAATGAGAATGTGTAATAAGGGGAATACTAATCCATTGCTGGTGGGAATATTAACTTGTACAACCACTACAGAAATCAGTAAGGAAGTTCATAAGAGATACAGGAAATGATCTACCTCAGGGTCCAGATATACCACTCTTAGGCCTATAACCAAAGGGTGCTTTATTCTACCAGAGTCTTTGCTCATCCATGTTTATTGCTGCTCTATTCAATGAAGTCAGAAATTGAAAACAACCTAGATGCCTGTCAATAGATGAATGCATAAGGAAAATATCAGACAATTAGACAGTAGAATATTATCTGCCATTATAAAAATGAAATCATAAAATTCATAGGTAAATGGGAGGAACTAGAAGTAACTCAGTGAAGTAACTCAGAAAGTAAAATATTGTACGTATTTATTTGTATGTAGATGTTAGCAATAAAGTCATTGATAAGTGAGCTATAAAAACAATGAGTATATAAAACAGTGATTAGGTAGAGATTAAGGTACTAAGGAGTGATGAACTTCCCTAGGAAGGGGAAATAGAATAGAGGGTTATGGATGGATGAGGGGAGAGAATGGAAATGGGAGGATCAAACAGGAAGAGGGAGGGGAAGAAGAAAAACGGGAATACAGTGGGACAGCTAAAAGTCAGAACCACTCGAGAGGACACCTGAAAACCTAATGCAGTAGAAGCTTTCCATTATTTATACATATATGAAGGTGATCTAAATGCAGTTGACAAATAATAGGGAAGACAGAGCCCCCACTTTATTTCTCTTATTACCAAATAAAGTTTACAGTACTCAAAATTGGTTACATATAAAGATTTTTGACAAAAGGGCTACCATGGGAACCCCCAAAGAACCCAGGCTATTGCCATAACTATTGATGGCTTTCTACAAACTGAATGTAAGGCCTCATTGATGAGAACAACAGGTATACAACTCATTGAAAATGGAGAAGTTGACTTAGTATCTACTTAGGGCCTTTGCTCATACGTACTAGTATTTATAATACTAGAATGTCCTTTCCACACTGCCAAAGGAGAAATATAAATACCAAGCCAGCTACAAACCCTTTCTTCTACAAGAGTATCCTGCCTGTAATGTAGGTGCAATAGTGGCACAGAGTATATGGGAGTAACAAACAAAGATCTGATTGGGTTTAAAGCCCACTCAGTGGAAGAGTGGGCAAAACACAATAGAAACCCTAAGTAAGACAGATGCATGGCACCTATATCTTTCGTTTTAAACTCCACAATGGCAATTCCCTTAGGATCCCCAGTAGACTTGTAATATGAAATATTTATAAAAACTACAATGCTCAAAACTCAGGAGGCAGAGGCCAGACAGGTCTACAAAGCAAGTTCCAGTGCAGCCAGAATTGTTTCACAGAGAAACACTCTTGAAAAACCAAAATATATAGATGATAGGTAGATAGATAGATAGATAGATAGATAGATAGATAGATAGATGCCACATTTGCCAAGCCATGTGTAACATTTTTCATAAGTGCCATGAACACAGTTTAAGCATTTGAAAATTCTTACATTTCACCATAAATAAAAACTACAATTTTAAAAAAAGCCAAAAAAAAACCCTAAGCATTTTAGATTTTCAATTCAGGTCTTGATGTCCTCAGACCTCTATAATTTACATTTACAAATTCTATTAATGTGTGATAGATAATTTGCATTGAAGTACCTAAGTCACTTTCTTATTACAATTCAAGTTTCACATCCTGATGTGAGATTCTCCTCTGTATGCTGTGATTGTCATGGATTAATAAAGAAACTGCTTTGGGCTTATAGCAGAGCCAAACAGAACTAGGTGGGGAAAACTAAATTAAATCCTGAGAAAAAGAAGTCAGAGACAGAAAAGGTCATGGAGTCACCGCCAGAGACAGACATGTTGAAACTACCATTAAGCCATAGCTATATTGCAATACACAGATTAATGGAGATAAGTTAGTTTAGGATATATAAATTAGCCAGAAATACACTTAAGCTATTGACCAAACAGTATTGCAAATAATATCGTTTCTGTATGATTATTTTGGGGCTGAGCAGCCAGGAACAAGCAAGCAACCTTCTACAACAATATCCTGGGACCTTTATAACTTTCATTTATACATATTAATACACGTTTTTAGATCCTAAGACATTTTTTATTCTCAGAACTTAAAGTTGAACTTTACATAATTTTTCTTCCTAATCATTTACCAGGAGACATAGATGAATGATTTCCAATGGCAGTTGTCAGAGAGTGAATTTAATTAAGTAAGGGATATTTTGAAAAAAAAATCTGTTTTGTGAGTTTATCAGTTTTCTGAGTTTGGTAGCCAGGCAAACTGTATCTAGACCTCATAGCAGTTCTAGAATAATAAGGCCTTTTGCCTAAATTTTACATACAAATAGAATGGAGAAGGAAGCTGAAACTTTGGGAAATGAATTGAGTACTTATTGCCCATTAAAGCTACTTATTATCACAATTGTATTATAATAAAACCTTTCATGAAGTTAAGATGTTTTATAGCCTTACAAATACAAAATATTTCAAAAGATGTTTTAAAATATATATTTAGTATTTTTGTAATTTAAGTATAAAATTTTTATTTTTTTCTTAAAAAAATTGTGCTCCCTTTGGCAGCATATACACATAAAATTGGAATGATACAGAGAAGATCAGTATGGACCCTGTGCAGGTATGATACGCAAATTTGTGAAGTGATCCATAGTTATTTTGCCTGCAAGGTCTTTGAAACTCTGCAACACAGCCTGTGTCAGTGCTGAGGGGACCTAAGTGACAGCAGACCAAGAAAAACTCCCAAGTATTCAGAGAGCCACAGCAAAGACTGGAACAAGACGCCAAGACTCTGCTGGCTTTATTTGAAGGAAGAGATGGGCAGGCACCCTTTTGTCTCCGGTGTCCTTGGACTATCAGCTATCCCTATTTCAGTGCTGAGGAGTTTCATCCAGAGGGGTGAGTGTGTGCTATCTTGGGCAGACTGTCCTGGAAGAAAGCACAGTCCTCCCATCACCCCCACGATGATCCTTTTGTCTGTGGTGTTCTTGGACTATCAGGAGACCCTGTGTCTGTGCTGAGGAGTTTCATCCAGACAGGGACAGTTCCTGCTTCTGCACTGAAGAGATCCACCCAGAGAGTCAGTCACAGCAAAGACTGGACCAAGACACCAAGACTCTCCTGGCTCCATTTGAAGGAAGAGATGGGCAGGCGCCAATGCAAGAATACCTCAAACAACCTGAAAGGCAACATGACATCACCAGAATCCAGAGATCACACAACAAGAATAATTGAACACCCTAGTCCAGAAGAAATAGAAGATATCGACTTTAAATAGAACTTTATGAAAATAATAGAGGACCTTAAAGAGGAGGTGAAAAACTGCCATAAAGAAATGGAGATAATAAACAAAAATATAGATTAAATGAATAAATCTTTCAAAGATATCTCCCCCCAAAAAACGAAGAAAACCAAGAAAAAGCAATCAAACAGGTAAGGGAAACAGTTCAAGATATGAAAAATAAAATGGAGGTAATGAAGAAAACACAAACCAAGGGAAGGCTGGATATGTAAAATCTGGGTAAACAAATAGAGACTGCAGAGACAAGTATTACCAACAGAATACAAGAGATAGAAGAAAGAATCTCAGACACTGAAGATACTGTAGAGGAAATAAACTCACTGATTAAAGAACAAAACAAATCCAACAAATTCTTAACACAAAACATCCAGGAAATCTGGGACACTGTGAAAAGACCAAAACCTAAGAATAATAGGTGTAGAAGAAGGAGAAGATTTACATCTCAAGGGCCCAGAAAATAGATTCAACAAAATTATAGAAGAAAACTTTCCCAACCTAAAGAAGGATAGTCCTATGAAGGTACAAGAAGCATACAGAACACCAAATAGACTGAATCAAAAAAAAAATCCCCCCGCCATATAATAATAAAAACACAGAACATACAGAATAAAGAAAAATATTAAGAGCTGAAAGGGAAAAAGGTCAAGTAACATATAAAGGGAAACCTATCAGAATTACACCTGATTTCTCAATGGAAACCATGAAAGCCAGAAGGTCTTGGATAGATGTACTGCAGAAACTAAGAGACCATGGATGCAAGCCCAAACTACTATACTCAGCAAAGCTTGCATTTACCATCGATGGAGAAAACAAGATATTCCAGGACAAAAACAGACTAAAACTATACATAGCTACAAAACCAGCCTTACAGAAAATATTAGAAGGAAAATCACAAAACAAGGAAGCCAACAACACCCATAATAACACAAGCATCTGCCCACCCTAAACCAACACAACTCAAAGAAGGGAAACACACAAACACTACCACCAGGAAAAATAACCGGAGTCGCCAACCACTGGTCATTAATATCACTTAATATTAATGGACTCAACTCACCTATAAAAAGGCACAGGTTAAGAGAATGGATACGAAATCAGGATCCAACATTCTGCTGCCTACAAGAAACACACCTCAAACAAAAAGACAGACACTACCTCACAGTAAAGGGTTGGGAAAAGGCTTTCCAATCAAATGGATCAAAGAAACAAGCAGGTGTGGCTATACTAATATCTAGCGAAATTGATTTCAAACTAAAATCAATCAGAAGAGATGGAGATGGACACTTTATACTCATATCAGGAACAATTCATCAGGAGGAACTCTCAATCCTGAATATCTAAGCCCCTAATATAAAAGCACCCACATATGTAAAAGAAACATTACTAGAACTCAGAGCAGACATCAAACCCCACACTCTAACAATGGGTTATTTCTACACTCCTCTCTCACCAATGGACAGGTAAACCAGACAGAAACTTCACAGAGAAATAAGAGAACTAACAGATGGAATGAACCAAATGGACCTAACAAACATCTGTAGAACATTCCACCCAAACAGAAAAGAATATAACCTTCTCAACATCTCATGAAACCTTCTCAAAAATTGATCACATAATTGGTAACAAAGCAAATATCCATAGATACAAAGAAATTGAGGTAACCACCTGTGTACTATCAGATCACCATGGAATAAAGTTAGAATTCAACAACAATTCTAACCCCAAAAAGCCTACAAACTCATGGAAACTGAACAGCCAACTACTGAACCATCCCTGGGTCAAGCAAGAAATAAAGAGAGAAATTAAAGTCTTCCTTAAATTCAACAAAAGTAAAGACACATCATAACCAAACCTATGGGACACTATAAAAGCAGTGCTAAGAGAAAAGTTCATAGCACTAAGTGCCCACATAAAGAAAACTTTTTTAGATAAATACCATATACCAAAATAAAGTCAAGACCAGGTAAGCAGTTTAAATAGACCTGTAAGTTGCAAGGAAATAGAAGCTGTCATCAGAAACCTCCCTACCAAAAAAAAGCCCTGGACCAGATGGTTTCAATACAGAATTCTATCAGATCTTCCAAGTAGATTTAATACCTATGCTCCTTAATGTGTTTCACAAAATAGAAACAGAAGAGTCATTGCCTAACTCCTGTTATGAAGCTACAGTTACCCTGATATCAAAACCACACAAAGACTTAACCAAGAAAGAGAATTACAGACCAATCTCACTCATGAACATCGATGCAAAAATTCTCAATAAAATACTGGCAAGCATAATCCAAGAACACATCCAAAAAATTATACATTATGATCAAGTAGGCTTCATCCCAGAGAAGCAGGGCTGGTTCAACATATGAAAATCTATCAATGTAATCCATCATATAAATAAACTGAAGGGAAAAACCATATGATCTTTCATTAGATGCTGGAAAAGCATTTGACAAAATTCAATACCCCTTTATGATAAAGGTTTTGGAGAGATTAGGGATACAAGGTTCATTCCTAAATATAATAAAAGCAATATACAACAAGCCTAGAGCTAACATTAAATTAAATGGAGAGAAATCAAAGTCATCCCACTAAAATCAGGAACAAGAAAAGGCTGTCCACTCTCTCCATACCTCTTCAATATGGTGCTTGAAGATCTAGCAATAGCAATAAGACAGCAAAAAGAGATCAAGGGGATTCGAATTGGAAAGGAAGAAGTCAAACTTTCATTATTTGAAGATGATAGGATAGTGTACATAAGCGACCCTAAAAATTCTACCAGAGAACTCCTACAGCTGATCAACTCCTTTAGTACTGTGGCAGGACACAAGATCAACTCCAAAAAATCAGTTGCCCTCCTATACACAAAGAACAAAGATACAAAGAAGGAAATCAGAGAAACATCACCTTTCACTATAGCCACAAATGGCATAAAATATCTTGGGAGAACTCTAACCAAATAAGTGAAAGATCTGTTTGACAAGAACTTTAAGGCTTTGAAGAAAGAAATGGAAGAGGATACCAGAAAATGGAAGAATCTCTCATGCTCTTGGATTGGGAGGATCAACATAGTAAAAATGGCAATTCTACCAAAAGCCTTCTATAGATTCAGTGCAATCCCCATCAAAATCCAAAAAAATTCTTCACAGACCTTGAAAGAACAATAATCAAGTTTATATGGCAAAATGAAAAACACAGGATAGGCAAATTAATCCTATACAATAAAAGCACATCTGGAGGCATTACCATCCCTGACTTCAAACTCTATTACAGAGCTACAGTAATGAAAACTGCTTGGTATTGGCACAAAAACAGAGATGTTGACCAATGGAATCAAATCAAAGATATAGATTTTAATCCACAAACCTATAAACACCTGATTTTTGACAAAGGAGTTAAAACTATACAATGGAAGAAAGAAAGCATCTTTAACAAATGGTGCTGGCATAACTGGATGTCAACCTTTAGAAGAAAGAAAATAGATACATATCTATTACCATGCACCAAACTCAAGTCCAAATGGATTAAAGACCTCAATATTAATCTGACCATATTAAACTGATAGAAGAGAAAGTGGGAAATAGCATACAAGACATGTGCACAGGAGACCACTTCCTAGGTAGAACCCTAGGAGCACAGACAATAAGAGCAACAATAAATAAATGGGATCTCCTGAATCTGAGAAGCTTCTGTAAAGCAAAGGACACTGTCATTAAGACAAAAAGGCAACCTACTGATTGGGAGAAGATCTTCACCAAACCCCATCAGACAAAGGTCTGATCTCCAAAATATACAAAGAACTCAAGAAACTAGACACTAAAACTCTAATTAACCCAATTAAAAAATGGGGTACTGAACTGAACAGAGAATTCTCAACAGAAGAATTTCGAATGGCCAAAAGACACTTAAGGTCATGCTCAACATCCTTAGCGATCAGGGAAATGCAAATCAAAACAACTTTGAGATACCATCTTACACCTGTCAGAATAACTAAAACCAAAAACACCAAGGATAGCCTATGCTGGAGAGGATGTGGAGTAAGGAGAACACTCATCCATTGTTGGTGGGAATGCAAACTTGTGCAGCCACTTTGGAAATCAGTGTGGCGGTTTCTCAGGAAACTGGGAGTCAACCTCCCTCAGGACCCAGCAATTCCACTCTTGGAAATATACCCAAGAGATGCCCAATTATACTACATAAGCATTTGTTCAACTGTGTTTATAGTAGCACTATTTGTAATAGCTCGAACCTGGAAACAACCTTGGTGCCCCTCAATAGATGAATGGTTAAAGAATGTGTGGAACATATACACATTAGAGTTTACTCAGCGGTAAAAAACAATGACATCTTGAATTTTGCATGCAAATGGATGGAAATAGAAAACGCTTTACTGAGTGAGGTAACCCAGACTGAAAAAGAGGAATATGGTATGTACTCACTCATAAGTGGATTCTAGCCATAATTAAAGAACATTGAGCTTATAATTCGTGATCCTAGGAAGCTAAATCAGAAGGTGAACCCAAAGAAAATCATATAGTTATCCTCCTGGATATTGGTAGTCGACAAATTGCCAGGCAACACTTGGGTGCACAGGCGTGTGGGGGGTGGATGTAAGGGGAGATGGATAGAGAGAAGGGAGAAGGGGAGTATTCAGGAGAGCTTGGGAGAATGGGATGGGTGGGATGGAGGAAGGGTGGATATGGGAGCAGGGAAGCAAATATCCTAATTATGGGAGCCATTTTAGGGTTTGAAGAGATTTGATTCTAGAGGGGTTCCCAGGTCCAAGGAGAGGTCCCCAAATTATTCCTTGGGCAGCAGAGGAGAGAGTGCCTGAACTGGCCTTGTCCCATAGCCACACTGATGAATATCTTACATATCACCGTAGAACCTTCATCTGGTGATGGATGGAGATAAAGACAGAGACCCACATTGGAGCACTGGCCTTTGCTCCCAAGTTCCTAATGAGGAGCAGAATGAGGGAGAACATGAGCAAGGAAGTCAGGACCACAAGGGGTGTGTCCACCCACTGAGATCGTGGGACTGATCTAATGGGAGCTCACCAAGGCCAGCTGGACTGGGAGTGATGGAGCATGTGATCAAACCGGACCATCTGAATGTGGATGTCAATAAGGGCTGACTGAGAAGCCAAGGACAATGGCACTGGGTTTTGCTTCTACTGCATTGACTTACTTTGTGGGAGCCTGGTTTGTTTGGATATACATTTATATACCTGGATGGAGGGGGAAGGACTTTGGACTTCACATGGGGCAGGGAACTCTGACTGCTCTTAAGACTAGAGAGGAAGGAGTAGGTGGGGAGGGGGAGGGAAAAGGGAGGTTGGGAGGAGGTGGAAATTTTTAATAAATAAATAAATAATAAAATCTACAAAATAATATTCTTTCTCACAGTGGTGAGAAGAGTTACTATCACAGAAAAATATACGATCTGATGTATAGCCACTGACCAACATATCCATTCAAGGAGCAACAATGTTTTCTCAAGTATGCTCTTTCCTACCCAAATTGAGCATTGCAAAAATATCCTCTGGAGGATACAGAAGATTATGAACCCTGCAACCAGTGCTCATCTTCCATATAGGCAAATTTCATGCAAAAGCAAATGAATGAAAATATGAGTCTTTAAGCCAACACAACTACAAATATTACAGTCATAGGCTAAAATGAGAGTATGTTTCATGATATACTAGAAAAATTCAAAGAATGATAATAATAAAATTCCAAAACATCAAACAAGTTATAAATCACTTCTAGAAGAAGGCAATGAAAACATAGAACATTGCTTACCATAAAGAACTAAATGAGCATGTGACAGATACTTTCCTAATAGTAGAAAATGATAAAAATATTCAAACTAAAATATTTAAAGGAAACAAAAAAAGCAATCCAAAACTGTCTCAAAAAATTCTCATTAGGGAAAACTTCAAGTTGAATACAGGATGGCAAGGCTCAAAGACAAGCAGAAGAGTTAGAACACTGAAACTATGACAGCTAAGTAAAAGGATAATTGAAATATATATGAGACAAAGGGGATGTGATTAATTAATCAAAGTTACAAAAACTGAACAGAAGAGAAGAGGAAGAACTAATGAAGACATTGACAATATGTTCAATAAAATGCAAAAACAATTTCCCATAATGTAACGAGATATGTGGCCATCTGGAGACAGAATGCATTTACAAACACATAACATCAGAAAAAACTTGCCTATGATGTATTTTACTTTCAATTTGTATTATACTTGTAAAGAATGGAAATTGAAGACTGCAGAATATAAATCCTTTTCATAGAAAGACCCATTATAAAGAACAGAAGATTCCTTCATGAATTCTCTTAAAAGGGCAGAGTATCAATGATGTAATTCAAGAAGTTAGAGATAAGTTTGCAAAATCATGTTACTATACACAACAAAGTTATTCTTTATAATCAAAAGAGGCTGTGAGGGCTCCTCAAAAATATAAATTTGACTACATCTGAAATTTATTAAAACCCCAAAATTCGAGAACACATCTGGAAATTATTTTTGATTAATTTGAAGTAAGACGATACACTTGGGACACAGATCTTTGAGATAAAAAAGTATGCCTTTTTTATCAGGTGGTGGTAATATATGCCTTTAATCCCAGAACTCAGGGGTTCAGGGAAGGTAGAACTCTTCATTTGAGAGAACCTCTTCTACATAGCAAGTTCCATGATAGCCAGGGCTAGAAAGAGAAATATATCTCTTGCCACGGACCGGCTCAGGTGAGCCACTCAGACCGTGGAAGAACAGGGTGAAGGTTCAGGAGAATTCAGAAATCCGGCGAGGAAATGACAGACAGTCACTCTCAATGTATTTGAAAATGCTGCTGCAATTTTACTTTTTTCAGTGCAAGATTATATATTTTTTTACAATCAAAGAACTTGGCAAAGGCATACATCATCAAATCATAGAACAGAAAAGAACAGCATAAACCAGTTTACAAAAAGAATCTTTGAAGATGCTTTGGCATGGATACAAGGACTTCTGCTCACTCATATTTTGACTCTTTTTCTTGCCGTTAGACAGGCTATTGCCCTTGAGCTAGGCTATCTTTATCAGCTTGTACCAGGTGGCTGGCTGGTTTGAGCTAAGTGACCTTGTGCTCCTGGGTAGGAAAGAAGAAGGCTACTATCTCCCTGGGAAAGCTTTCTGCTAGGAAATTTCAAAGACATGGTCTCAAACCTCTCTGAAACTCTCTCCACATCACTGACCTCAACTTCCCTCCTTTCTCAATTCTCAGGCTCAGATGTTGTCAACTTAGGTTAAGTCTTTTTCTGCCCATAAGAAAGGATTCATAGGCCTTCTGTTTGCAACTGTACGTATTTCCCAGGCGAATGCCTAATACTGTTTTCCTGTAGAGGGCTTCTAAGGTTTTTCCTAGTAAAATTAACTCCTTTTGTTCCACATCATCAAGGAATTGTCCTAATGATGACCCTGCCAATTCCCAGAACTGGCTACTTCTTTTAAGGCTTTAATGAATGCTGGGGCAGAGCTTAAAATGTCCTCAGCAGTCTTGTTTGTATTTGTAACTGCCTGGAATAGTCTGATCTGTTAGCAATATGCAAGGATCACAAAGAATACAAAGACAAGGAAAAAGACAGACATATGGTGCCAAGGACAGCGAAGTCAAGTCAGTGCAGGTAGCAACTTCAGGTGGCATTATGACCACAGATGATTGCCAAGGGACAGCCAGGGACATAGCTCCATGAAGCACAAATCCCATTCCTACGGCAACAGTCCGTCCAGTCAGCATTTCTGCTACACTGGCGTGACAGCCGTGGATGTAGCAATCTCTAAAGTAAAACCAAATAATGGAAGGAAGGAAGGAAAGAAGGAAGGAAGGAAGGAAGGAAGGAAGGAAGGAAGGAAGGAAGGAAGGAAGGAAGGAAAGAAAGGAAGAAAGTCATGCCTTTAAATAACACCTTCTGATCTAATCTGGGAAAGAAATATTATTTATCTGAATCTTAAATCGGGAAGACAAACTTTAATCATTTAGTTTATTTGATCTGAAAAATCCTCCTATAATCTGTGCTACACCCTCTCCTGGAAGTACATTTAGATAATTTGATCTTGAAAATCCCCTACAGTATGTGCTACACACTCAGCTGGATACTTATACAAGAGCAAAGAGAAAGAAAACCTGTACTCTGTCTGCTGGTTCTCACCTTGTAGAAAGTCCATTCCTTCATTGGCATTTTAATGACCCATCATGTTTGGGATTGAAGGGTTTATTGTAAAAGGAACAGTGGGTTGCATTCCCACCCGCCACCCGGCTAGCTTTACCTGAAATAATTGGGCACCAATTGCAGAAGGAACGGCGGGCTGCATTCCCGCCTGGCTCCCGCATGACTAACTTGACACCCAGAAATAACAACAACACACAAACTGTATTCATTTAAACACTTCCTGTCCCATTAGTTTCAGCCTCTTATTGGTTAATTCTCACATTTTGCTTTAACCCATATTTAGTAATCTGTGTAGCACCAGATTGCCTTTTTCCCAGCATTCTATTCTGTCTACTCCACCCACCTAAGGACTGGCCAATCAAAAAGGCCAAGGCAGTCTCTTTATTAACCAATGAAAGTAACACATAGACAGATGATCCTACTACATCATTTCCCCTTTTTCTGTTTAAGCAAAAAAGAAAGACTTTCACTTTAACATAGTAAAATTACAAATAACAAAACAGTTATAAAGCAAGAATTACAGTTACAATATCTATTTTATCTTTTATCATAACTAAGGAAAACTATAACTATAACTAACAATTCTTCAACTCCATCAAAGACTCCAGAAGGATATAATATTGCCTAAGTAAACAAGAAATAAGCAACTTCCAAACTCTAGAAATAATAGAGACATCTCACTGCCTGGACAGTCACCCAAAGTTCTTTTATACTGCTGGGGCATCTATCTTCGGCCTATAGGCCCATAATATCCAGAAGACATTTCCATGAGGCAGGAAATTTCAAAGGCAGTTTAGTCTCTATCTGCTGTGCCCTGCAGAACATCTCACAGACTTTTTCATGAATCAGGAACCCCGAAAGACCATCTCACCTTTAGGCAAGTTCAGCAGTCCTCTCTCTGCAGGTTCTTTGTGTACAGTTTATGCATCAGTCCAGGCAAGAGCAGTTTCTTGCCCAAATGGCTATCAAACTCCATAAGGAGCCTCTTCAATGCCCATCTTCCTCTTGAAGTAGATTGATGCTGTCAGGAGCAGATGTATCTCATTATCTTTAAAAGCCCTAAGTTACTAAAACATTAAATGCCATATTCTGTAGTCTTTGAAAGATATGAAGAATGCCTATCTGAAATATATCTATGCACATCTAGAAAGTTTAACTATCATGACTATAAGCTTGACTATTATCGATGATTATCCATTAACAACTTATATATCCTAATTATACCTTACATTTTTAAATGAACTACATAATCATAATACCTTAATCAAGATCAGAAATACATTTAACAAAATTGACCTTAAAATCCATACCAATGCAAATTATTCATATCTATATCATATCCCCCTTTAAATGTAAAAGAACATTTATAAGCAATATTTGGGAATATGGGCACAGTTATTTCTCTCCAAACTTCTTCCTGCTGTATAGGGGCACTGTTAATCAGGTCTTTCATGGTATAACCTCTGTGCTAGATTCATCTCAGTCGACAGTTGAGCAAAGTAATTTCTTGAGGGTGTTCACAGCAACCTTTCAGGAAGGTGTGGTCTATCATACCATATTGGGATAGAAGCAATCCAGAGGGTCTCATCCTTATGAAAACAAAAGAAGAATCTCTTTTCCAAAGTATCATATCCTTAGATCCAAATTCTGAAGTCATAATACCCTTATAACAATTACATGGTGGTTTAGCCTAGCAGCCCATACAATGGAATGTCTCTCCTTATTTAGCTCCTTCACAGTCAAAAACTTGAAAGAAAACACAATGTACATAATCCAGACTCTCTGTGAATTTTCCATTTTTACGTGGCTTATTTTTCTTTATTTCTTTCAATCTGTAATTATCTGTACTCTGTCTCTTTAAAGACTTTACCCTTTTTCTTTAAGGCATTAACTTTATTCTCTATATTCTTTTTCTTTTCTCTCTCAAGCCTACGTACAGTCATCTAACACTGTGACCCATTTAGAGGTCTTTTACCTCTGAATCTGTCCTATTGTGAATCTGTAAATTTTTTACTGTCCAGAAACATTTTTTGCTTTGTACTTTTAAATCGCTAAGAACTTAAGAATCTAAGCTGTGACATTCCTAGGTCAAAAACAGGTACTGCCTGTTTGCCCCGCCCAGCTTGCACATTGCACGACTAGCATGGCGGAGCGGTTTGTGCCTCTGAACTGTAGCACGCAATAACCCCCTTTTAGGCACACAGCGAGTCTAGTTGCCATCAAACAAATCGTAGCACTTTACTCCAAATGTTCCATTCAAAAGTTCTGTCTCCCACAGGAGCCAGACAGAGATTGCAGCCCAGAAACTGGTATTTCAAAACCGCCACTTTCTAGTACGCCTTATCCCACCTTCTACCCAGGCAGGAAGAGCTGAGCCATGGGCATGGTCTCAACTACTTTGTTCCCAACCCCGAGTGGACACACAAACGTCCAGGCCCAGAAATGTTCCATAGCCAGAGTTTGCACCGGCGGCAGAGCCCAGGAAGCCGTGTTTTAAAACTGCTCTTTTTTTTTGTGCCACTATTGCTGAAACAGGAAATCTCTCTACAGCACGTCCTAGCAAACAGCAAAAAGCTGTGTTAAACTCTATATTTGTATCTAGAATTCCTTTTAAAGCCCTCTTAGATTTTACATGGAGTTAGTTACCACGTTGGGCAGCCATTCTGTAAAAGCAACGGTGGGCTGCAGTTTACTGAAGATCAATTGAGACATTCAGGATCATGGACTGAGTAGCTTTGGTATTCTTGGACTTGCCTAGCAGTTGTTGGACATCATATACATACATACATACATACATACATGTATGTATGTATGTATATGTGTGTATATAAATATATATGTATGTAGAATATATGTATGGAGAGAGAGAGAGAGAGAGTCAGAGAAACAGAGAGACAGAATAATACTGTAAATTCTATTACTCTAGAGAACCATAACTAATACAGAAATAGATGAATATTTATTGATGCATATAATTTATAGAAATTTATGACCACAATGGAAGACACTTGAAGAAATCCTATACACTGAAAACTAAGATGAATATGTGGTCAAGCAAGACAATGAAAGCATTAGAATACAAGAGAGAAAAACAACTGTTATAAAAGTATCACATATAGCTATAAAAATGAGCAACGATTGGCAAATTATTCTCAAAACTAAATATTAATTTTCATATTCTCCTATCATAATACACAAACAACTAGTTTGGCTTGTAATACATACATTCATTTGTGCTTCCAAAAACAAACCTCAGTTACAAACAGGAAGAGATCCCTTCTATAAATATGTAGGAAAGGAATCTTTTGGAAATGAGACATAATAAAGAACATCAGACACTACACAATTTCATGGTCTTGAATGGAAAATTCTTAGCTAAACACTGAGTAGTATAAGTCAAAACCACAACAGAAAGATCTGTCCCTGTGACAAATAAACATGACTTTATGACAAGATTACAAACATTAGTCATCATACGTAAATCAGTTAAATAAATGTAGCCCAGAAATAGACCCAAGCACAGTCCTACATGCTTATTCAAATATGTGCAGAAAAGGTTCTTAACAAAGTTCAGCATTTATTAAGAGTTAAAATTTAAATGAAACAAAATTCTTACACAATAGAAGGAATCCATCTTGACTTTAAAAAGGTCTACATTTCCATTAATTACTCAATGTTTTCCAGCCTGATCATATTAAAACGTTTTTCTATGACAATCATATTGACAACATTGTACTACAGAAAAAGAAACTCAAAGAATTTCCAATGAAATCTTAACTGAGGCCAGGTGTTTGTGTTGGTGTGTATGTTTAATCAAAAGTCTTGGGTGGCAGAGGTAGAAAAAACCCTATCTGTTTATGTCCAGCCTGGCCTGCATAGCATGTCCTAGTGAATTAGGTTTGCATAAACAGACACTGGCTCAAATAAACAAACAGAGATTGGACAAAGATTGGCATTTTCTCCATGCTTCTTGAAAATAGTCCTTAATATCTTAGCAAATACAAAAAAAGAAATAGTAAAAATTAAATAAAGAAAAGAAGAGAAAAAATATGCACACTGGTAGCATACACGTTTAATCCCACTATTCAGAACACAGGAGAGGCAGATTTCTGTGTGATATAAGATAGTGTTCTCAATATAGGGACTTGATGTCTACTATACTACAATACTACAATTTGTGACTCTGTTTCATGAAAACCACAAGAAAAAGGGGAAGATTTGTAGTTAATCTTCTTGTAGAGAACATGAAAAAAACTAATACAGAGGAGACACTGTGGTGTTGACACATAACTCAGTTCTGAACATAGGATGCCAGGATAGGGGTATGCGGATTTAGAAAAATTTGTTAAGTATACAAAGATGTATTTTAAAATAATAAAACATAGACTAGTACTGAGAGGGAGTTCAAATAAATACTGAAATTGCCCACATATAATTTCCAATTGCTTGAAATACTCCTGGCCCCAAAAGGAAGGAGTAAGATTAAAAAAAACTTGCATTAGCATGATAAAAGAAAATGAATATAACAGTTGAGGTTCATGAGCTATATCTATAGTTAAACATTCTGTTGCTAGAACAAAACAAGTCTTGCTCACACCCTAGCTCAAAACATTCTAATGGCAAACTACTCCCTGGATGGAATCCAATGTTACCTCCTGAAAAAAAATAGAACCTTAATTGGATCCTTAGACTTTTGTTTGAGGTTAAATATATCTACTTCTCTATTCCTGAAATACAAGGTCTGGCTATTAGGCACAACTGTTGACAATAACTTTCTGAAAGCAGAACCCTTTGACCTAAATCTAGGTGGGAACTTTGTTTTAAGTAGAAGTACAATACCCTTGAAGGAATAGAGGTATGTTTCAACTCTCTGACTTTTGGTCAATGTGCAAATAAGCTCATATTTTTGTGCCTGGATGCCTTATTTTTGTTCTGCTTTTACTGCAGTCCATATACATTCACTGAAAGAGACTCATCTGCTCACCCTCATCAATGGCTATGCACAGTCTAGAAGGCAAGCAAAAAGACATGAGTTGAAAAATGGTATAAGAAGAATTTATGAGTAACTAACCTGTAAAGTTTCCTGATGTTGGTCCTGAGAAAATTTCATCTTGGTCAATATGTAAATTTTAACAAAAGCTTGCTTAAATTCAGGCAAAAAAAAGAAAAAAATTTATGCATTGAGCCCATGGTCACTTCACAGTATCTATTTCCTTTGTAGATTTTCAACAAAACATATTCACAACTACAGGAATCTAAAATGAGAAAAAAAACACTGTAGGAAGTCACAGATAAGGCAGAAGAATTTGGTCAAATGACCAATCTATAAAAGCTGAGGTTCTTGGAGGGAAATTATGAGGGAGATTATGTTTAGACATAAAATATTTGCCTTATCTTCTATTTAATATTTATGTTTGGAGAAGGAGTGAGAGATATTATTGAGTATTTGAAATGTAGGACACAGAATCTTAAGGGATCTTGTTGAATATTCAAAAACATTTTTAATGCTATAAATGTAACAAATTCTGTGGTGATTTGGATAATGATAGAACACCAGGATTCAGAAAAAATTAGAATTGATGCTGATTATTTGTTCTCAAGACAATGGAAGCACAGTCTTTGGTAGACATTCTGTTACTGTCAGTCATGTAGAATAAGCCCCACTGTGCAAGTTGTGTGAAACTCAGTTTCTCTAACTATGGAACTGTTGTTCCCTGACAGAGACTTTGTGAAAGAATTCCCAGTGTGTAACTAGGAATTTCGACTTTGTGTGTCCTTCCTGAAACATTACTGCATGCATGTCTCAACATGGATAATTAAACAAAAGCCACTGACATCATTTCTAAAGGCATTAACATAAAAAGATTGTTCTGGCAATCATGGGCCCAAATTTTTCTCAAAATGACATTCCCCAAGGAGCCTTAATTTCCACAAAATAAAATGATGTCATGAAACTACCTGAATTCTCCCCATATATATTTCTGAACCAAATTTGGAACACATGCATATCAGGTGCACAGCCACAGGGGAAGAAAGTGTCCATGATTCCCCAAAGGCTAGGCATCTATACAAATAACCTCTCCTTTGGCTGCAGAATTAAAAGCAGGAGGCAAAATATGGATACCCATATAATATCCTGAGCTGAAGAGCACCTCACAACATACACTGCCCAGGCTTCGAGGAGGACAAAGATGTTTGTTTTGATTTTTCTCTTCTTTATCCTGAACATTCCACTTCTTGTGTCCAGGTTCACTCAACACAGGTGCTTTTGGAGAATGAATGAGAATAAAGACAAGGATGAAGATTTGTTGACAGGTTGTGTCTTCTTCCCTATAACAGTGCAGCGGTCTGTGGAGAAAGATGATTTCAACCACATTCTGAATATACAGTAAGTTTCTTTGAATTATCTATGTAAATGTCAACATAAATATTTCATAGGGGATCAGAAAATGAAAATCAGAAGAATGTTTAGAATCTTTTTTTCTGTTGTTTCAATCTGCACACCTAAGAAACAACCCCATGTTCTTGAGACCTGCTGCTTTTTTTTTTACTTTTAGTTTGTCTAGGTGGTGTAATATTATTTTCCTAGCTACCCTCCTACTTATAAGACTGGAAGCTGAGGGAAAAGGGGACTGTGTAACTTTGTTCACCACGTATATCTCTCCTTTTGACTGTGTCCACAACTGAGTAGCCAGTGATATTTTATCGAAAGAAACACCATACTAGTCAATAAATAGCAAACTAAATGGAACAACTAAACTGATGTTGATTAGATAATGTGATGACCATGCAGCTTTCAATGCATGTCCCAGAGCAACTCATATATGTGGCACCCCTAGATGAAAAGAGTTTTTACATAGATATTCAGTTACTCTCTCAGATGCTCTGCATGTGGACACACTGTGCCTTCTAATGATGCATAAAGAATGAAAACAGGAGACTTGCCCACTGTTAAATTCTTATATGATTCTGTTTCTCCATACTTCGCTTATGTACAACTACAGGCCTTTATTTCCACAGAAGAGTTCTTCACTGTCTCTTTAAACTAAAGAAGACTATTTGTAATATAAATGATATGTTTGCATTCTTTGAAATATGAATTGTCACTAATAGTGGTGACTGCTTACTTTCTTAGCACTTGCCTGAGTGGCAGCTGCAGCATATGATATTTGAAAACACTTGGGTATAGTGATCTACCAGCTCTTTGCTATTATCTAAGAAGCACGTGTTTCTCCTCTATAAGTCCAAACTGTTTACTCACTATCAACAATATCTTATTTACATCTTATTTTTACTCTTCAATAATTTTACTTACTGCAGCTTTGTCCTTTACCACTTTGAACACTATGCACTTTTGATTTCGTGTGTCGTTGATAGCTCTTTTCAAATACAGCACTTTAGAACACTATGCCACACGAAGAGCTCAATTCATTGACGTTTCTTGATGTTTAGTGTACAGAAGTTAGTGTTTCACTTCCGTAAGTTCTTACCTCAAATGTAGACAAAAGTTTCTCTCTACAAGAAAATGTATGTTGTTCAGATATACCTGGTATTAGTATCCTTAATCTCTGCATTTATGAAATGAAGTAGGTGTATCATTCTACATTCGAGACCAGTGGCAACTAAAGACAAATGTTACTGAAAACAATGAAATCCATCCCTTTTTATGGTCTATATGAGTATTTCTCATGTCTATACACACAGATTAATCTATTTACCAACTTATTCTGGTATTTAAATTTATTAAAAATTAAAAATTTAAAGAACATTTAGTGCCTTTAATCAATAAAGAAGAAAATACAACATGGTAATGATAGACATGAGGGAATATGTTAACTATATTGTCCAGTAAATATGAAAGAATTAGTAGTACAGGAGCCAAATTTTGCCCTTAGACTACTGTGCACAGTCATTCTTTGAATGCCTATCCATTTCAGTTTGGTTCATAAAAAATTATCAGGATTTTGGCTATTGCATCACGTGTACATTTAATTTTGCTCAATAATTTCAAACTGAAATATATGACCAGGTTTTCTGTTTCATCAAAGCCTTTACACTTTATTTATCTTCTGTGCAAGCTCTCAAAAACCAGAGAAGGACATCCCTTTCTGTGTAAGCTGCAAATGACTCATCTATGGCTTACCTATGACCTTGAGTCATTCATTCTGCTTATCTATGCACCTGTTCATACTATCCTAATCAGGATCAGTTTCCCTCCCTGTATCAGATGGCCCACAAAGATGCATCCCTTGTTCAGGCCACGATTTCTTTCGTGTTTCACTTAAACTGAAACTGGGTTGGGCTGCCCAACTCAGACAATGAAGATGGTGCTCAATTTCTCACATAATTGAAAAAAAGAGATAGAAAATAGACAGTCTGCTATGACTTTGTGGATATGATCACAGTCAACAAACATTTATACTTGTCAAGACCTGAAGTATATGATAACCAAATCATGACATCATCCACAATTTATTTTTCATTTATGGTAACATAGACAGTACTTGAACTGTGTGCTTTAGAATGTGGGAATCACTAGGTATACAAAGAACATGGGTCACCATCTCACAGTAAGCTGGATGTCTCTATAAGAAATAGAAACTTCACACTTGACTCATACTATTGGGTTGTTAACTTTTACAAACTATCCTCTTGAGATTTATGCTTTTTAAATTTTGAACTTACTTGGACCAATTCCTAAAACTCAGATGAAAATCTGGCAAGACAAGGTGGTTGATGTCTAGAAGTATCAGCTTCTATGTATCAGACATTGAAGAACTTCTCATTCAATACCTCATTGGAATCGTTAATGGTACAGACTTTTGACATGGCCTTTAGTGAGAGCAGTTATGATGTATACAGTGTTGTGTATGCTGTTGCCCATACTGTGCATGCTGTATCCCATGCAGTGAATGAGATTCTTCAATAAGATAACGAGTCACTGGGCAATAGGAAAAAATCTGATATTAAATGCTTGAAGGTAGAGTTTCTTTTATTGGGTTATATCTGGTATCATCAATGCCATAGTGCATAGAGGCTCTCAGATGCCCAAATCTAGTACTTTACAAATATTCACCAAATAGAAAGATTTCTGAACATTTTTCTGCCGTGGAAATAAATCTAGACTTGATATAAATTTCTAATACAGACAATAAAAATGGACAAACTAATTAGCAATGAAATCAGTGATTGCTACAAAGCACATGAATGTCATCATCCTATCCTAATACTGAAAACATATCTGTCCTTAGTTATTAATGCTCTCCATGTTTATAAGGTGAACCCTCCTTTGCTAATTGTCACATATGTGGTAATTACTGAGGGTGATATTTTCCATAAGATTTCTTAACTAATTCTGTCCCCATGTAGACTCTGGGGACCTCACATATAACTCTATGAGTAATTATAGAGAAATTGTATTATGATTCAATTAAGTGGGTGAAGCATATTCATTTATGTGAATGGAGATTTATCACTTTATATGTATGTTTGTGTATTTCTTTGTATCTGTGTCTATATCTGTGTTGCTGTAATATATGTGTGTGTGTGTGTGTGTGTGTGTGTGTGTGTGTGCTTGGTGTATGCTTCTGTATAGTTGGATCTCTATCTGTTTTTAGAAGTGAGCTTAAATTTGCCTTATGCCAATGTCTTTTTATATGAGAGCCTTTTTATGTATATCTTCCTGTGTACGTTTGTCAATAAATGTCTCTTCATGAGCCTATGTGTGTGTTCCTCATATTTCTTTGTATGTGCTTGCAAATAAGTAAATCTGTGTTGCTGTGTGTGTCTTTTGTTATGTCTTTGTATATGTGCATAAATTTCTCTATGTCATTGTCTCATTGTATGGTTATTTATATTTGTGTATTTCTCTCTGTGTGTATTTGTCTGAGAAAATGCATGTATGTGTGTCTATGTATCTCTTTTGCATATTTTCTTTCTGTGTTTCTTTGAGTTTTATATGTCTCTTTGTCTACATATGCCACTGTGTTTATTTCTGTGTCATTGCACAAATAAGTGAGTATGTATAAATGAGTATGTGGCTATAATATGCATTTATTTTTCTATGGATGTATCTCTGTGTGTAGCAGTTTCTGTGTTTATGTGTGTATGTGTGTGCAGTTTATATCTTTGCTGAAGCAGCTCAACTGAAGTAGAAACAGCTGGAATATGAGGTCCAAGGAAAGCCTGAAAACCATGGAAAGAGAGAACAAGCCACTAAACAAGACATTAAAATATGCAAAAGAGGAAACTGCTTCAAGATGTGAGGGATTGGGGCTACCTGTAGAAAGAGCTGGTCAGTGATCAGCCTGTAACTATAGTTACAGGAGGCGTTCCTTTGCTTGTGAACTTTAATGCCTGTGGCGCTTGGGCTCAGAGAATGGGAAATGGCTAGGGACCGAAAAAGAAAGATGACAGACTGATTTCAAGGACTGGAGGCAAGGGAGGAAAAGCCAGCTATGGTGGCAGTCACTAAAGTAGCTTCAAAGCCCAAGGTGACTGGCTAACTCTTGAGTTTCAGCCCAGAGTTGAATGCCAGATGATGCTTTTAACTAATTATTTTTATCAATAAAAACTCAGGAGTCAGCTATCAATGGAAGATCCTGAACAATCCAAGTAGTTGTGGAGAAGCAACAAGTGTCCACCTAACCCTTTCTTTCCCCATCCAAAAGAGTCAAGTCCCTCTCTACAGGCCCACTATTACTTCCTGTAACTATCTGTCCTCACACCTGCAAAATTTCTATGGTTAATTTTGGTCAACTAGTAAGTAGCTACACTCTCTAACTCAACACAAACTTTTTTCGTCACTTGGGAAAATTGAATGTAATATGATAGTTTGAATATAATCAAAATTTACAATATAAAAGTCTTTCACTTACTTTGTAGAGAAAGAGATTATACATCATTTCTGGTTTATTATGAAGGGTACTGTTCAACTGATATTTTTCTTAGTCTCATTGTCATTAAAAAGGAGGACTACATTTTTTTTATCTAATATTGTATCCCATCACTTTAGGAGTGATTCAGTTTAGGGATTCTGTGTTAGAATTCTCTGAAACAATTATATATTGTCTCATATATTCTGCATATATCTATATTTTAGATTCTTTCTTTTCAATTTGTAGCTTTTTGATGCTCTTTGACGGTCTTACTGCTCTTACTAAAGTTCACATAATATGTTGAATAGACATAGAGAGCATAGACAACCTTGTCTTGGTCCTGATTTTAATAGAATTTTTTTGAGTTTTTTCTATTATTATTATTTTGGTCCTAGGAGAGCTGTAAATAGTTTTATTATGTTGAGGTATGTTGCATACTTTCCCAAACACTATTGTCATGAAAGTCTGTTGGAATCTGTCAAAGGAATTTTAGCATCTAAGGAGATTATGGTGTATTTTTCTCTCAGTTTGCTTATATGGTGAATTATATTGACTGATTTTCATATATTGAAACATCCCCCAAACTCTGGAATAAAGCCTAGTTGGTTATAATCTTTTTAATGTATTCTTGGATTCAATTTACAAGTATTTTATTGAGTATTTTACACTGATATTCAAAAGGGAAATTCATTAAAATTTTCTTTCACAGTTGAATTATTTGTGGATTGTGTATTAGGTGACTGGTCTCATAAAATGAAGTTGGCAATTTAACTTCTATTTTTATTTTGTGGAATAACGTGAAGAAACCTGGTATTTGCTTTTACTGAATTGTCTGCTAATCTTCTGTGCTAAATTTTCTGTCTTTGAGCTTTATTTGGTGGAGAGACTCCTAAAGATTGTTTCTATTTCCTGAAGATTTGCAAGTTTATTTCTGTTGCTTCTCTAATCTTGATTTAATCTGATAGTTCTACTGAGAAACTATCCTTTTCTTTTAGATTTTCCAATTTTCTTATTGTAAGTTTTTAAGTGAGACCTAATGATTATCTAGATTTCTTTTATGTACATTTTTATGTCTCCCTTCTATTTCTGATTTTATTAATTTAAATAGTCAATCTTTAAGTTAGTTTGGGGAAAGATTATGCTTTTTTGTTGGTTTTCTCAAAGAATCAATTCTTAGTTTCATTGTCTCTTTTATTGTTTTCTTTTATCTAACTGATTAAATACATAATTTAGTTTGACTATTTCCTGTGTCTATTTCTCTTGTATGCCCATATTTCATTTTGTTTTAGAGCATGTAGGTGCTTAAATTGATAGTATAAATCTCACCTATTTTTTTTTGTAACATGCTAGATAAATGAGATTTTCTTTTCCCACTGCTGTCATTTGTCCCATAAGCTTGGGTGTATGTTGTATTCATATTTAATTAAGTCTAAAAAGTCTTTAATTTCATTATTCTTGTTTTGATTCCCTCATCATTCATTTGAGAGTTGTTTGTTTTCAGTGTGAAAATTTTCTGTTTTTCTCTTAAAGCATATTCAAGTTTAATCTCTGTTTGTTTTTATGTCCCATATAACAATTTAGTAATGCTAGCTTTTTACAACAAATAATTTTACTTCCCTTTTTTAATTATTTAAGACTATGTGAGTGTAAAAATACATACAAATATTTTAGCTCTAAGAATGGAAACATTTTGTTAAGAGAGGACTCCCACATCATAATGATTATGAAAATGACCAAATGAATTAATGAGCATGTAGGAGTTATAGAAACTGCTTGTCAATGCTTTTTGTGTGAGTGGAAACTAAGAATCCCATTGTGGTAAACACATAGAGCTAATTCAGTCATTAAATGTAGGAGTATCTTATGATCCATCCATTCATCCTATAGATCTTCCTGAAAGTAGGTAAGTTGGTAAAACACATAGACTCTTGTCTACCTATATTTATTTAAGAATTATTGAAACAGTCAAGATATGGAGTGAACTTAATGTATCTCAACAGAAGAGGAAATATAGGTAATATTTCATACACAATTTTTTGGTTTTATTTTCATGAAATAAAAATTCATTATTGTTATTTATACTGCATATTGAAATTTAGATAAAAGGCTTACTAGAGTCATAAAGTAAAAATGAAACTGTTCAGGTTAAGATATGGGATCAGTAGTCAGATGAGAAACATCTGTGGGTGGTAGAGGCATAAATCCCAACAAAGAATATGGAACATATGTGTAAATCCATAATAAAAGTATTTATGCTGAATTAATTAAAAAGTAATTGTTAATTACACACAAAACAAAACCAGATAACATTCTGAATCTGGACCACTGGAGTTTTTATTTGCACTCTCTTAGAAAGGTGAATTTGCTCTCTTTCTATGAAAGAATCTGCCTTTCACTTTCCTCTATATCCACATTGTGGGCCCCAAGGACAGCTCATCACAGAACCATAGTCATGAACTTTTAGGTGTTTATTTTGTAATGTACAATAATATCTATATAAGAATAGTAGTACTATTTATCTTATCATAAATACTAAATAAGACATAAAACCACCCATAGAAAGTCTTGTCCCATAATTTCCTGCATTCTCTACAGGCATATTCAATGAAAGATGCTAATCAGCCCACACTCAAAAAATACTCTCCCATTATTGAAGGGAGGCTGCTTGTTGGTTCCTGGTCACCTGGCTATCTTAGACCTGAAATAATCACATAGAAACTGTATTATTTAAATTACTGCGTGGGCCGTTAGCTCTAGCATCTTATTGGCTAACTCTTACATATTAATTTGATCTATCTCCATTAATCTATGTATCACCATGTGACAGTGGCTTACCAGCAAAAGTTCAGCACCTCTGTCTCTGGTGGCAGCAGCTCCATGGCATCCCTCCAACTCTGCCTTCTTTTTCCCAGCATTTTGTTTAGTTTTCTCCACCTACCTAAGTTTTGCTTTTTCAAAAGGCCAAGGCAGTTTCTTTATTCATTAATGGTAATCACAGCACACTGAGGAGACTTCCACATCACCTGATGTCAGAAGTGGGATACAACCAGTTCCTTGCAAGAATTAGTATGTCAATGTAGTGAACTAAATACATGTAAATCCCGAGAATGCTCAAAAAGGACAAAAGAACAGTGTTAAACATGGTGTGGTCATGGCATTTTCTTGAATGGGTTCTGTTTGCTAGAGGCATGGCTCCTTTGGGAAATGATTTCCTAGTTTAGCCAAAGCAGAGCATAAAAGCCATGAGGATTTGAAGTGCAGTTTCCTGGGCCATGATACCAGCACAAACTCTGGCTATGGAGCATTTTAACAGTATTTGTGGGCCCATGTGTTTGTGTGCCCACTTAGAGTGGAAAGGAAAGTGACTGAGACTATGCTTGTGGAGGTGGCACCTCCACAAGGAGGTGCACCTGGGGAGGTGGCAGGATCAGCTCTACTAAACTTACAGAGGTGGGAGAGCATGTCAGATTCCCACTGCCGTACACAGAGATGTTTCCAGGTTGCACAGTGCTCTGCATGGCAGATTTAGCTGTTACTCAGATAAAAAGGGTTTGTGTACTGCAGGCTCATTCTCAAGGTTGGAGTGCTGAGCATAACTCCTGCCTGGTGGCCACAGAGGTAATAGGGTTGGTGCTTCTACCATTTTAAAAGTGGAGAGAGGAGGAGCCAGCATCTAGGACAGCTGCAACCAAGCTGATTACCATTTTAAAAGCTCTTCAAGACAGTAAAGAATCACAGATAATGCACTAAGGACAGATACAGACACAAAAGATCACTAACAAGTCACAGTGTTGAATAAATGTATGTAGGCTTAGAAAATAGAGAAGAAAAAGAGTATAGAGAAAAAGAAGTTAAAAAGTCTTTAAAGAGACAAAGTACAGAGAGTCATAGATTAAAAAAAGTAAAGTAAAATAAGCCACATAAAGATGGAAAATTCACAGGGTCTGGATATATATTACTGTGTTTTCTTTGATTTTTTAATGTAAAGGAGCTACATACAGATAGATATTTCATTGTATGGGCTGCTAAGCTAAACCAACATGAATATTATAAAGGTATCATGACTTTCAAATTTTTGTTTAAGGATATGTTGCTTTGGAAAAGAGGTTTTTCTCTTGTTTCCATAGAGATGGAGAACCTATGGATTGCTTCCAGACTGGTGTGGTATGGTGGAGCAAGATTCCCTGAAAGGTTACTGTGAATACCTCCACAAAGAAAATACTTCACCCAATAAACAGCAGGAAGCTGTTTGGAGAGAAATAATTATGCCCATATTTCCAAATATTACTTATAAATGTTTCTGTACATTTAAAGTGGAATATGATATAAAGATAAATAATTTGCCTTGATATGGATCTTGGTTTATTGACACAAATTTAAGGTCAATTTTGTTATATGTATATGTATTTTGTTGTAGTGGGAGGAGCGAGTCTGCTTTTGGTCTGGGCCACCCAGCTATCTTACACCCGAAATAACCATACAGAAACTGTATTCATTTAAACATTGCCTGGCCTATTAGCTCTAGCTTCTTATTGGCTAACTCTCACATCTCGATTAACCCATTTCTATTAAATCTGTTTATCATCACGTGACTGTGGCTTAGCAGCAAGATTCTAGCCTACATCCATCTCAGGCAGGAGATTCATGACGTCTCAACTTTGCCTTTCTTCCTCCCAGCATTCCATTCTGTCTACTCTGCCTACCTAAGTGCTGCCCTATCAAAAGGCCAAGGCAGTTCCTTCATTCAACCAATGAAAGCAACACATAGACAGAAGAACCTCCTACACCATTTCCCTTTTTCTGTTTAAACAAAAAGGCTTTAAATTTAACATAGTAAAATTACATATAACAAAACAGTTATCAAGTAAGAATTAAAGTTACAATATTTATATTTATTTTATCTTTTATCATAACAAAGGAAAACTATAACCATAACTATCTATCTATTCTTCAACTCTATCAAAGACTTCAGAAAGATATAATATTACCTAAGTAAACGAGAAGTGCATTGTAAGCAACTTCCAAAACTCTAGAAATGAATGACAGAGACATCTCACTGCCTGGACTGAATACGCAAAGTTTTTTGTACCATTGGGGCATCCATCTTCAGGCTACAGGCCCATAGTATCCAGAAGACTTTTTCATTAAGTTGGGAATTTCAAAGACAGTTCACTTTCTTCTGTGTCCTTCAGAATGTCTCACAGACTCTTTTATAAAGCAGGAAACCTAAAGGACCATCTCACCTTTAGGCAAGTTCACCAGTCCTCTCTCTTCAGGTTCTTTAGTCCAGTTTATGCAACAGTCCAGGCAAGAGCAGTTTCTTGACGAAATGGCTATCAAACTCTATAAGGAGCCTCTTCAATGCCCATATTCCTCTCGAAGTAGCTTGGTGCTGCCAGGAACAGATGTGTCTTGTCATGAAAAATCCTAAGTTAGTAAAACATTTTAAATGCCATATTCTGTACTTTTTGAAAGATGAGAAAAATGCCTATCTAATTGAAATATGTCTTTATATACCTAGAAAATTTAACTACATGACTACAAGCTTGACTATTATCAATGATTTTCCATTAACAACCAATATTTTCTATTTATACATTACATCTTTAAATGAACTACACAATCACAATACCTTAATCAAGATCAGAAAAATGTATAACAAGATAGACATTCATTTATATCAATAAAGCAAGATTTATACTAATGTAAACTATTCATATCTATATCATATCCCCTTTAAATGTAAAAGAACATATATAAACAATATTTGGGGATGCGAACATAGTTTTTTTCTCTCCAAACTGCTTCGTGCTGTATGGGGGTACTGTTATACAGGTCTTTCATGATTGTATCCTGTATGCTAGGTTCATCTCAGTCATCAGTTGAGCTAAGTTTTTAGGGTGTTCACAGCAACCTTTCAGGTGGTCTATCAAACCATATTTGTCTAGAAGCAATCCATCAGGTATCATCCTCTGTGAAAACAAAAAAAGAACCTCTTTTCCAAAGCATCATATCCTTAGACCCAAATTTTGAAGTCAAGATACCTTTATAATATAGATGCTGGATTAGCTCGGCAGCATGCACAATGAAATGGCTCTCTGCAGTTAACTCCTTCACAGTCAAAAAATTCAAAGAAAATACGATAATACACAGAATCAAGACTATCTGTGAATTTTCCATTTTTAAGTGGCTTATTTTTTTTTACTTCTTTTAATCTATGACTATCTGTACTCTGTCTCTTTAAAAACTTTATCCCTTGTTTTAAAGCATTAACTTTATTTTATGACTCTATATACACTTTTTATTTTCTCTCCCAAGCCTACATGTATTTATCCAACATTGTGACCCATTAAGAGATCACTTATGTCTGAATCTGTCCGATTGCATTGTCTATGATTCTCTACTGTTTTGAAGAGTTTTAAAATGCTAAGCAGCTTGATTGCAGCTGCTCTGGTTGTTGGCTCCACCTCTCTCCAATTTCAAAATAGTGGGTGTACCAGGTAGAAGCCGCGATCAACACTTTAACTCTGAGAATGAGTTTGCAGCATATAAGCTCTTTTTATCTGGGTTCCCCTAAATATACCATGCAGAGCACTGCACAGCCTGGAAACATCTCTGAGTATGGCAGTGGAAATCTCCCACGCTGTCCCTCCAGACCAAGCCTGATCCCGCTGTCTACCCAGGCAAGAAGAACTGAGCCACGGGAATGGTCTCAGCTACCTTTGTCCCAGTCCCGAGCAGGCACACAAACACCCAGGCCCACAAATGCCCCATAGCCAGAGTTGGCACAAGTGGCAGGATTCAGGAAACCATGTTTTAAAACTGTACGACTTTTTGTTGTTGTTGTTGTTGTTGTTGTTGTTACGGCTCCTGAGTCAGGAAATTGTCTCTTAAAGGAGCTATGACACACCACCAGCTGTGCTAAACTCTACATTGTGTCTAGAATTCCTTTTTAAGTCCTCTCAGGTTTTACGTGGTGATTGTTTACCATGTTGGCTGCCATTCTGTTGTAGTGGGAGGAGCAGGCCTACTTTTGGTCCTGGCCATCCAGCTATCTTACACCCAAAATAACCACACAGGAACTGTATTCATTTAAACACTGCCTGGCCCGTTAGCTCTAGCTCCTTATTGGCTAATTCTCACATCTCGATTAACCCATTTTTATTAAATCTGTATATCACCACGTGACTGTGGCTTACCAGCAAGATGTGCATAACAGATAGGAGATTCATGGCATCTCGACTCTGCTCTTTTTCCTCCCAACATTCCGTTCTATCTACTCCACCTACCTAAGTGCTATCCTATCAAAAAACCAAGGCAGTTTCCTTTTTAACCAATGAAAGCAACACATAGACAGAAAAACCTCCTACACCAGTTATTTCTGATCTTGATTAAGGTATTCTTCTTGTATAGCTCATTCAAAAATGTAATGTATAATTAAGAAATATAAGTTAATAGATAATCATCTATAATAGTCAAAATTGTAGTCATGTTAGTTAGGCTTTCTCTATATAGAGAGAGATATTTCACTTATATAGGTATTCTTCAAATCTTTCAGAGATGTCCAGAATATTGCATTTAAAATGTTTTAAAAATTTAGGACCTTTCATGACAGTGAGACACATTTGCTCCTGGCAGCACCACTATACTTCAAGAGGAAGATGAGCATTGAAGAGGCTCTTTATGGAGATTGTTAGATAAAATGAATATACAGGATCCACAGAGAAATGACTGCTGAACTTGCCTAAAGGTGAGATGATCCTTCAGGGTTACTGCTTCATGAAAGAGCCTACAAGACATTCTGCAGGATAAAGAAGAAAGTGACTGCCAAGATGCCAATATAGGCAGAAATGTCTTTGAAATTGCCTGCTTCGTGGGAAAGTCTGCTGAATACTATGGGCCTGTAGGCTGAAGATGGATGCCCCAATAGTACATAAGAACTTTGGGTGACTATCCAGGCAGCGAGAGGTCTCTGTCAATTCTAAAATTTTGGAAGTTGCTTACAATGTACTTCCTGTTAACTGAGGTAATAGTATATCCTTCTGGAGTCTTTGATGGTGTTGAAGAAGAGATAGAAAGTAGATATAAATATTGTAACTGTAATTCTTGCTTGATACCTGTTTTCTTACATGTAATTTTACTATACTAAAGTAAAATCCTTCTTTTTTATTAAACAGAAAAGGGGAGGTGATGTGAGAGTCCCCTCTGTATGCTATGATTACCATTAACAAATAAAGAAATTGCCTTGGCCTGTTGATAGGTCAGAACTTAGATAGGTAGGGAAAACTAAACAAAAAGCTGGGAAGAAAAAGGCAAGAGTTGGAGGGACACCATGGAGCTGCTGCCACCAGAGACAGAGACTGAAATTTTGCTGGTAAGCCACTGTCACATGACGATACACAGATTAGTGGAGATGGGTCAAATTAATATATAAGAGTTAGCCAATAAGAAGTTAGAGTTAATGGGCAAAGTTTCTGTGTGTTTATTTTGATTCTGGGCTCCCATTACAAACAAGTGTCTACTCCTACATCCCACTAGCATTTAAGGTTCTCGACAGAAAACTAAATACATATTTAGAGAAATGGTATAAGAACATCACTTCATAGTTTTCATTTGCTTCTAAGATAATCGACAAAAGACTTCTTTGCAGCAACTACTAGATTGTAAACTGAGCAAAAATAAATAAAATGGAATTGAAAGATAAAGCAGACAAGAATCAGCCAACAAATGTTATTGATCTGTGAGAACAGAGGGTCATGGAGGGATATAATGTGCTAGATAATAAATATTCAGCTTGCCTTTTCATTATTCATAATTGTGTTAGAAGAGGAAGAGTGATAGGTCTTATGCAGCAGATGAAATGAATCACACATGTCTACTGTTCTCTTCGGAATTTGTGGAATATTTAAAAATCAATATTTAACATGCAAATGACATGTGGTTCTATGATAAGTTGGATAGTTTTGGAATATAAGAATTTAGAAATTTTCTGGATGTGGTTTGATTATTGATTCTCAAGGAAATGGGAGAACAAGATTTGACAAAATGGTCTGTACCTACTATAGATGAAGCATAAATCAGGCTGCCATGTCTGATTTCTTTGGCATGAACTTTATAATAATATGATCAGTGTGTGGCTATGAATTTATAAGTTCTCTTGAAACAATAATACAAGTTGCATTGTGTATCACATAATAAATATCCCTCAAAAAATCTAAAAACAGTAGCATAAAGAGATTGAAGAAAATATCATGCGACTAAATTTTCCCCAAATGGCATCCACCCAGGGGCTTTAATTTCTACAAAGATGAGTAATGTCATGAAACTACTTGAATTTCTTTCATATACATTCATCACATAGACATCAGACTTCAGATGCAGTGCCTCTGAGAAGAGTGTTGAAGATCTCAATGTTTGAAGAAATGCTGTCAAAAGGAGGGAATCCGAAATGCACAAGTATCTATCTTTGCCCACAGAAATAACAGCACTGGGGAATACACAGATGCTTATTTTATAAACTTATATGAAAGACATTTCATAATTTCACTACCCAGGAATACAGCTAGAAAAATATTCTTTTTCTCTTTTTGTGCCCAATAATTCTACCCTTTTTTTGTCAGTTTCATTCATTCCAAGAGTTTTTGGAGAAGAAAGGAGAATGAAGATTGGGATGGAGTCTTGATTACAATTTGCCCCTGCTCACTTGTAGTAGTGTATTGCATGAGAAAAAAAGCATTTCAACAATATTTTGAATATTCAATATGTTCCTTTGTATGTCAGATGAAAAGTACCCTGATATTATTTGAGGACTAGATGCTGAAAATCAGAACAATGGTATGAATTTTCTGCCCTGTTTTTACAACCTGTTCACCAATAACCAACCCCAAATTCTTTTAGAGAATTAAAGCTATTTTTCTATTTTTAATCTGTCCCAAAAAAATGTTCTATTTTAAACACAGTTATCCTCCAGTTTACAAGACTGGATGCTGACTCAGAAAAGGACTCTCTACATTGTTCTGTAATATATAACCATCCACTTCACAGTTTCTATAGCACTGTACCAGGAGATGACTTATTAAATAAACTCCATTCTATTTCAATTAGTATCATCCTAAGTTGGGTCAAGAAAATGGTCATATAGTACAATCAATTGATGGACATTCATCAATGTGTAAGTCCTAAAGTATGTGCTAGCATAAACTGACTGTCAACCTGTAGAAGAATTAAAATATATCCATATCTATCACCATGCACCAAAAATCAAGGCCAAATGGATTAAAGACCTCAATATAAATCTGACCACAATAAACCTGATAGAAGAGAAAGTGGGAAGTAGACTAAAATGCATGGGCACAGAAGACCACTTCCTACATATAACCCCATCAGTACAGACAATAATAGCAACCATGAATAAATGGGACCTCCTGAAACTGAGAAGCTTCTGTAAAGCAAAGGAAACAGTCAATAAGACAACAAGGCAACCTACTAAATGAGAGAAGATCTTCACCAACCCCACATCAGACAAAGGACTGATCTCCAAAATTTATAAAGAACTCAAGAAATTAGACATTAAAATTCTAAACAACCAAATTAAAATATGTGGTACTGAACTGCATAGAGAATTCTCAACAGAAGAATTACAAATAGGCAAAAGATATTTAGGGACATGTTCAACTTTCTTAGCTACCAGGGAAATGCAGATCAAAATATCTTTGAGATACCATCTTACATCAGTTAGAATGGCTAAAATTGAAAACACCAATGATAGCCTTTGCTGTAGAGGATGTGGGGTAAGGGGAACACACATCAATTGCTAGTGGGAATGCAAACTTGTACAACCACTTTGGAAATCAGTGTGGTGCTTTCCCAGAAAACTTGGAGTCAACCTAACTCAGGATCCAGCAATACCACTCTTGGGAATATACCCAAAAGATGCCCAATCATACTACAAAAGCATTTGTTCAACTATGTTCATAGCAGCATTATTTGTAATAGCCAGAACCTAGAAACAACCTAGGTGCTACTCAATTGAAGAATGAATAAAGAAAGTGTTTCACATCTTCACATTAAAGTACTACTCAATGGTAAAAAAAAAAAAATGACATCTTGGATTTTGCATGCAAATGGATAGTAGAAAACACTATTCTGAGTGAGATTACTCAGACCCAAAAATATGAATATCATAAGTACTCACTCATTAGTGGATTCCAGCCATAAACAATGGACATTGTGCCTATAGTTCATGATGCTAGACAAGCTAAGTAATAAGGTGAACACAAAAAAAAAACATATATAGATCCAACTGGAAATTGGAAGCAGACAAGATCTCCAGGCAAAAGTTGGGAGCATTTGGGTGAAGGAATGGAGGGAAAGGGAGAGAGTGACAGAAAGGGGAGAAGTGGAGGGTTGAGGAGACCATGGGTGAGTGGGGTGGTTGAGATGGAGGAAGGATGGATATCGGAGCAGGAAGGAGATATCTTAATTGAGGGAGCCATTTGGAGGTTGGCAGAAGGATTGAATATCCTCCTGGGAATGAGTAAGCATAGGATCAAACTGGTCCCTCTGAATGTCATTGACAGTTGGAGCAGACTTAGGGGCCAATGACAAAGGCACTGGAATGTCTCTCTACTGCATGTACTGGCATTTTGGGATCCTTATTCTCTTTGGATGCATACCTTGCTCAGCCTGGATGTAGTGGGGAGGGCCTTGGACTTCTCACAGGGCAGGGTGGCTTGACCTCTCTTAGGACTGGAGAGGGTAGGGGGAGGGCATGGAGGGAAGTGGGAGGAGTGGGAGGAAGAGAGGAAGTGGGAATTTTGATTGGTATTATTTTTAAAGAAAAAGAAAATAAAAACAAACAAAAAAGTTGTTATCAAACACAGAAATTTAGTCTACTGGGACACTCTAACTGCTCAAGGGATTTATGTTTCTTAATGTTTGTGGGTAAGGAATTAGTGTTTGGGCTTCATAAGATCTACTCTCAAATTCATGTTGTATATTACTAAAATTGTCAATGACACTTTTTCTGTGTGGTAATAAAAATGTTCAAAAATTATTTTTAATTTGAAAATATATAGGAAAATACACAAAGACATCATTATAGTACAATATCTAAGTGGGAAATAGGTTTATTTTAATCTGAGTAAATCATTTAGAATGAAGAAGTATGATTGATGCTTTATCAGTCAGATGATATGAAATGACTAGGAAGAGACAGAAGTTAAAGTTCTTACCAAAAAATTAACACAAATTGGTATTATTCATTCCCAACATGCTTGTGACACAATTTCATTACTAAAGAAACCTCATAAATATTTTCCTCACATTTTATACTTTATCATCTTCTATTTTACAAAGATGTTAAACTGGCATATCTAAATTTATGTAGGATACTATTGTTGTGTTAGTGTAACTGGAAAGTAGTAAAAGCAGATTTGTAATATAAAAATACATTGGTCAGATATATCCAGTGTGAATATATGACATCCTGTGTAAACATAAAGCAGGTGAAGAGTACTTAGAAGGTAGTACATTGCCTTAATCTCAGTACTAAGAACCCGGAGCTGGCGAATCTCGGTACATTTGAGGACAGTCTAATCTGTAGAAAATATGATAAACTCACAGACTCACATGTCTCTTTAATTTTTCATATCGATCATGATTTCAAAATCAATACATGAATAGGTATATTGTTTGGTTAAACCCTCTGCCATTGTCTTTATCTTTAGAGTAAGCACTCAAAAATCAGAAGTTGAAAATGTACTCTTTAAAAGATGATGATGGCTCACCTTATTTATAGAAGATGCACTCTGATGAACTTTTAAAACTTATTGCAAGCTTCCAGCTACTTATATTATTCCAATCTCAAAGCATAGGCCATTTGCATCAGTATTGGCAGTGGCTGGGAATACTGTATTTCTCAGAATAGTACATCTATTGACTACACAGGATTATCTGTAGATCTTTCCACATATTAAGAATAATATTCTTTTATAGAACAACAACGAAAAACATCCAGCTTGCATTGGCATTAGCTTTTTCCATGGATGAAGTCAACAGGAACCCTGATCTTTTACCAAATTCATCATTCATATTTGATTGCCCAAAAGGTGGTTGTACAACTGGGACAGAATTATATAGTCACCTGCAATTTTCTGAAAAATTTCATGATACGCCCAATTATAAGTGTTATAAACAGACTATGTGTATTGTGATACTTACAGGACCAAATTTGGCAACATCAGCAATGGTTGGGACCATGCTCAACCTCTTCATACCTCAACAGGTGAGATTTTGTGTTGTGACTTTGCAAGAAATTCTAATTCTGCTGTTATAAGTCCTAGATGCTAAGAAGATTGTGAAGAGTATACTACCTTCAAATTTGTGTTAAACAGTGTAGTTCATGGTTATTATTCAGTCTTATTGGGGCTTCATTTCCTTTTTTGAAATTGAGATGAGGAAAGAAGTAACAGATAAGGAGATTTTTTAAGAAAATTTTGACCGAACGTGTGTTTACAAGTCCTTATAATTGTGTGCTATCTCATGCTGCTCCCTGTGTTGTAGGTCCTTCAGATTACCTATGGACCTTTCCATCCCATCCTCAGCAATCATGAACAATTTCCCTCTCTGTATCAGATGGCTGCCAAGGACACATCTTTAGCCCTGGCCATGATCTCTTTGATGCTTTACTTCAACTGGAACTGGATTGGACTGGTCGTCTCAGACAATGATCAGGGTACTCAATTTCTCACACAATTGAGAGGAGAGATGGAAAAAATTACAATCTGCTTTGCCTTTGTGAGTGTGATCCCAGTCAACATGCATTTATTTTTGCCGAGAGTTGAAGTGTATTATAACCAAATAGTGACATCATCCACAAATGTAGTTGTCATTTATGGTGACCCAGACAGTACTCTAGCTGTGGCATTTAGAATGTGGGAATCTCTAAGTTTACAGAGAATATGGGTCACCACCTCACAGTGGGATGGCACTACAAGTAAGAATGACTTCCCACTTAATTCATTCAATGGGAAAATAACTTTTGCACACCACCATTCTGAGATTTCTAGTTTTAAAACCTTTGTCCAGACATTGAACCCTCTCAAATACACAGAAGAATTTCTGGCCAAGCTAGAGTGGATGAACTTGAACTGCAAAGTCTCAGCTTCTTTGAGTAAGACCCTGAAGAATTGCTTATCTAATGCCTCATTGCAGTGGCTAAAGGTACAGACTTTTGACATGGCCTTTAGTGATGAGAGTTATGACATATATAATGCAATGTATGCTGTGGCCCATGCCCTCCATGAAATGCTTTTTCAGCAAGTATATGATCAACCAATGAATAATAGAAAAGGACATTATGCTGACTGCTTGAAGGTAGTGTTTCCTCTTTTGGATGAAATTTGATGTTATCAATGTCAAAGTCTTTAAATGTCTGTCAAATGTCTCAGTTTACTAAATTGGGAAATATTTCATTAAAAAGAAAGATTTCTGGACATTTTTGATATTGATGTAAATCTGGATGCTGGTATAAATCTTAATGCAAAAGTAATGATATGGAAGGCAGAATTTGTAAAGGAAGTACACTGATTTTGTTACAGAGTACCTGACAATCACCACAGCTATTCTAAAAGTATAAGCCTAAGTCCTTCCTCCTTAATCCTCTTCTTTATGAGAGGATGAATCCTTGTATATTTATTTTCAAATATGTGATAATTAGTTTATCAGATGATTTTTCACAAGTGACCTCATTTCACATCCTGAGTGAAAGTAATTACACAGTAAACAGTGTCATTTTTCAGTTAAGGACATACATTTGTATCCATATGTGTGAATGCATGGTTCTTTTTGTGTATTGTTGTATGCTTGTGTGTTTCTGGGTATCTCTGTTTGTATCTGTGTTAGTGTGTAAAGATGTATTTCTGTATATCTGCATATATATTTGTATTTGGAACTGAATATAAAATTGTAATTTGTCTTGTGCCAATATCTTTTTGTATGGGAGTTTGCTTCTGTAAATATTTTTCCGTGTATTTTATCAGTGCACATGATTATATGTGTTGATCTCACTGTTGTATATTTTTTACACATATGTATATCTTTGTTTCTATCTGTCTGTCTGTCTGTCTGTCTGTCTACCCACCTTGTGCACCTGTCTTTGTATGTGAACACAAATCCATCTATATCAATATCTCTCTGTGTAGGTGTTTTTGACTGTGAGTGTCTCCATGTGTGTATTTGTAAATTAATGTGTGCATGTATTTGTGGGCCTATTCATGTGTTTTGCAGCTTTCTGTTTTGTGTGTTGTTTTGGTGCATATATCTCACTGTGTGTAGCATTGTTTTCATGTGTCAGTGTTGGCATTTTTGTGTATGTCTGTATAAAATGTAAGTAGCAGCATTATGTCTGTCTGTATGAAAGTTAATCTCTCTCTTTCTCTGCCTGTCTCTCTCTCTCTCTCTCTCTCTCTCTCTCTCTCATGCTTTGTGTGTTTGTGTGTGTGTGTGTGTGTGTGTGTGTGTGTTTATTTTTTATTGGTGTTTGATATCTGCGTATATGTCTGTGTTTCTGTTTTGGTGTTTTTTCTGAAAGAACTTAAATTCTAGGAACATTATAATGATTTTCTTAGTCCAATGGGTTCATTGTTATTTATCCCATGGATACTTTCAATAATACTGCCTTAAAGGTGAATTAAAAGCCATTTTATGAATTCAAGAATGGAGTGTCTCTTTCAGCTGCACTCCTTTCTGAGGAAAACACGTTTCACTAATCCAGTTGGAGACAGAGTGATTATGAACCAGAAAGAAAAACTTCAGGAAGAGTATGACATTTTTCATATTTGGAATTTACCATATGGTCTTGGACTTAAGGTGAAAATAGGAGAGTTTAGCTCATATTTTTCATATGGTCAACAGCTGCATTTATATGAAGACATGATAGAGCAGGCTACAGGAAGTAGACAGGTGGGTCTGACTTAACTGCATTATTTTGCATTACACAGCAATAACACAGACAATGGAATCGATTTGTGCTGTCTTGTATCCAATTAAAAGAAATAGTCACATTACAAAGCATTTTGTGACCTCCTATTTTATGTTTTTACATTTCCCTTTTTCATGTGACATTTTATTATGCATACAATGAATATTTATCATTCCTGAATATCTTTCTTGTTTTTAATATATAATGAATAATGACTATTACTACTGTGCTATATTGTTTCTAGTAAATACAGACATTTTCTCTTGAAACCATTCTGATAGCTAGACAGTGCTGTCATCCTTTTGCGGAACACTTGACACACGTGTTCAAAGAGTGAGGGTAAATCTAAAGGAAGAGAAAACTAAACATATAGATGTCATTAATTTTCTTACATAATTGTGATTAAGTATGTTTACCAACAGGTACTAAGTTGCCAAAATCTTGAACAATATATTAAGGTAATATTTTCATAAGCTTATGAATTATAACTTTATTCATTTTTCTTTCTTTTTTGTTTAAGTTGATATGGGTGCTTTCTTTGTATAGATGTCTGTACAACACTATATGTGAGGTGCCAATGGATGCATATCTGTTACAGTAATTGTTAACAAGAGGAACATTGCTTAATCCTGTAAATCCTTTCATATTTTACTCAAAGCAATCTAGTTACCTTATCTGTGTGAGGAGGAGATAGTGGTAATAAAAAAAATGGCTTTTTGACATTTATAGAAGATGAATTCCATTATGGGTCTAATGTGTGCTGTAAGTGTGAATTCTGATGTGAATGGTTTTAAGATATCCAGTTCAAATTTCTCCAGTATTATATGGCTGAAAATTAAAGGATTTAATTTCAGGAAACTCTTCAAGCTAGATCTGAAATTGTATTAGATAACCGAGGTAGCATAAAATCTACAAATAATATTTTATCTCAGAGTGATGAGGAGAGTTACTATCAGGGAACAGAACATATGAACTGAAGGTATAGCCACTGGCAGACAAATCCATTAGGGAGCAACAAATAACTTTCAAGTGTGCTGTTTGCAAGCCAAATTGAGCATTACAAAAATATCCACTGAAGGATACAGAAGATATAAACGCTGCAACCAGTGTTCATCTCCCATATAGGCAAATTTCATTGCAAAATCAAATGAACAAAAAATAAGTCTTCAAGCCAACACAACTACAAATATTAAAATCGTAGACTAAAATAAGAGTATTTCAATGACATACCTGAAAAATACAAAGAATGATAATAATAAAATTCCAGGACATCAAACAAGACACAAATCACTACTAGAAGGAGACAATGAAATCATAAAACCTTGCATATCATAAAGAACTCAATGAGCATGTGATAGATACTTTCCAAATGGTAGAAAATGATAAAAATATTCAAAATAAATATGTAAAGAAAACAAAAAAACAATCCAATAAATATTTCAAAATTTTTCTCATAAGGGAAAACTTCAAGTTGAGTACAGGATGGCAAGACTTAGAGACAAGTAGAAGAATTAGAACACTGAAACTATGATGGTTAAATATAAGAACAATTGAAATATATATGAGACAAGGGGGATGTGATTAAATATTCAAAGTTACTAAAACTAGACAGAAGAACTAATGAAGATATCAACAATATGTTCAATAAAATGCAACAGCAGTTTCCCAAAATGAGATACATGGCCATCTGGAGACAAGAGGCATTTATACACATATTATCAGGAAAAACCTTACTATAATGTATTTTAAATAAATTTGTATTATAATAATACAGAATGGAAATTGAAGGATGCAGAATAGAAATCCTTTTCATAGAAATACCTCTAATAAATAACAGACGATTCCCTCATGAATTCCTTTAGAAGGGCAGAGTATCAGTGATCCAATTTAAGGAGCTAGAGATATGTTACCAAAATCATGTTACTATACCCAGACTTGACTTTATTTCAAGGTTACAAGAATTGTTTAACATATGTAAATCAGTTATGCAAATGTATCTCAGAAATAGACCCAAGCAAAAAGTACATGATTTTTCAAATATGTGCAGAAATGGCTCTTAACAAAGTACACTGGTGTAGGAGGTCCTTCTGTCTTTGTGTTGCTTTCATTGGTTAATATAGAAACTGTTTTATGTCTGTTGATAGGGCAGAACTTAGGTAGGAAAAGAAAGTATAATTGAATTCTGGGAGGAAGAAAACAGAGTGGGAGATACACCATGGATCCGCCAGAGACAGACACTGGGAATTTTACCTGGTAAGCCACTGCCACGTGGTGATACACAGATTAATAGAAATGGGTTAAATTAGATGTACAAATTAGCCACTGAGAAACTATAGCTAACTGGTCAAGCAGTGATTTAGTTAATACAGTACCTGTGTGGTTATTTTGAAGCTAAGCTAGATGGGCAGCCTGGATGAACAAGCAGCCTACTCCCTGCAACAGTTCAGCATTCATTGAGAGTTAAAATTTAAATCAAAAAAAATCTTCCACAATAGAAGAAACCCATCTTGACTTAATAAGGTTTACTTTTCCATTAATTTCTAAATGTTTTCAAGCCTGATCATATTAAAATTTTTATGACAATCATATTGACAACATTGTACTACAGAAAAAGAAACTCAAAGAATTTCCAATGAAATCCTAACTGAAGCCAGGTGTATGTGTTGGTGTGTATGTTTAATCAAAACTCTTGGGTGGCAGAGGTAGAAAAAAAACCCTATCTGTTTATGTCCAGCCTGGCCTGCATAGCATGTCCTAATGAACTAGGTTTGCATAAACAGACACTGGCTCAAATAAACAAACAGAGATTGGACAAGGATTGGAATTTTCTCCATGCTTCTTGAAAATAGTCCTTAATATTTTAGCAAATACAAAAAAAGAAATAGTAAAAATTAAATAAAGAAAAGAAGAGAAAAATATGCACACTGGTAGCATGCACATTTAATCCCAGTGTTGAGAAGGCAGGAAAGGCAGATTTCGGTGTGATTTAAGTTAAGGTACTCTATTTAGGGATTTGAGGTCTACCAATACTACAATTTGTGACTCTATTTCAAGAAAACCATGAGAAAAAAGGGAAGATTTGGATTTAATCATCTTGTGGAAAACATGAAAGAACCAATGCAGAGGAGACACTGTGCTGTTGACACATAACTCCGTTCAGAACAGAGGATGCAGAGTGAGCACACAACAATCAGAGATGTCTAAAACAGTGTATAGGTCCCAATTGAGAGCTTTTTGTTTATACAAAGCTCTTTTATTTTAAACTTTAAGAAACACTTCAATAAAATTTTTACAAAATCAAACTTTTATTCAGGCTCCCCAAATATTTGCAGCCTTTCAAGCATTTACACCTCAGGAAACAACATTCCTTGCAGCTCAATGCATATCAACTTAGCTCACTCTGCCTATATAGCTGTTTTTTCCTCTTTACACTATGTCATGCTTTGCAGTGCTGTTATTGGAGTTCGTGTGTGCTATCTGACATTTTAAGAGATATCCCTCAGTTATGGATGTCCATTCATCTTGCTTTCTCGATGTTGTTGTAATTAAATACTGACCAAAATCATATTAAGGGGGGGTTTGATTGGGCTCATCAATTACGGCAAAGAAATGACAAGGCAGGCAGGCATATGGAGACTGCAACTAAATCGTAGATCCTGAAGGAACATAGCTAACTGGCTTTCTCTGAATTCTCATACAGATCTGAGTAGGGAGAGCACTGCCCATAGAGGGCAGGGCAGTCCTACATCAATTACCCATTAATAAAATGCTTAAATAATTTGACAGCAGGCAAATTCAATGGAAAGAAATATTTCACTTAAGGTTCCTCTAACTTATTAATGTATTTTGTGTCAAGGTGATGAAAGTTAAGTAGATAAACCACGTTGCAAGCTCTATAGTGTTTGTTCATATCAAACAACCAATTGTTCCTCCTTAATTCTATGTTTGGGAATCTACTCAAATTTACATCAGTTTGTTTCCATACATTTGTATGCCTGGTTTATAAAATATATTAAGTTTAATCTGATCACTTCTTTGGTGTGTATAAAATTAGTTTATGGGTATTTCAACATAATAATAAAATAGAATCATAGAAAGAGAATGTAAAACTCCTGACACCAGCATGTCTGATTTTGCATAGATCCTGCCCTCTGTGTGCAGTGTGGATTGTGGTCCTGGATTCAGAAAATTCTTGCAGGAGGGAATGGCAGCCTGCTGTTTTGATTGCAGCCCCTGCCCACAAAATGAAGTTTCTAATGAGACAAGTGAGTGCTTGCTAATGAAATAAATCCTTCACATCACATAGATCATCTTCTCTCGGTCATAGCGGCATTATCAAATGATACGAAAGAAAACTGAAGAAATAAAATAAATCACTTTCCTAAGTTAGTTTTTATAGAACTATGATTTATTAACAAAGTCACTATAAGTAACTTGTTATACCATTGTAGTGGCATTTCAATTGTATTTTAATAAATAAAGACTGCCTTAGGATCTAAGAGTAAAACAGTCCCACTTGTCTGCAGTACAAACCACATTATGGCAACATGCATCTTTAATCCCAGTAGCCACAATAACATGCACATTTAATCCCAGTCACTACCCTAGTTGATATAGATATCAGGGCGCATACCTTTAATCCCAATGCTACATGCCTTTAGTCCCTGCCCTAGAGTGGAATATAAGATGGGGAAAGACAACTCTCAAACAGTATCTAGTCTATTTGGTGATCCCTAAGCTTCTTGTACCTTCATAGGGAAGGCCATTCATACTGAGACCATTTACTTCCTGTTGCCTATGATCAAAGATATAGAATACTCAGATCCTTCTCCAGCACCATGTCTGCCTCCATGCCAGTATGTCACAGGATGATAATATGGACTGAGTCTCCAAACTATATGACACCCATTTACATGTTTTTATTTGTAACAGTAACTGTGGTCATGGTTTCTCTTCACATCAACAGAAATGGTGACATGGCCAGTATTTTCCTAAAACTAGCCACCAAGCTCTAATTCCTTATTTGGTCCCTTATTCCTCCCAAGGCTCACTATCAGCTATCAAAAGTGTGGAAATCTAGCTAACAAAAAGTACTTTATGGTTGTCCTAATTAACCTGTCCAAGCAAAACGAATATTTTGTCCTGTTAGGGGGTTCCTCTTTTACCTTTATAAAGTGCTATTTTCATTTAGGCCACACCTGTCTCCTCAAACAATAGTCAGTGCTATGTTCTCCCTGAACAAAACACCTTCTCCCCTCTCTTGTTGATTTACTTCTATCCATTCTCTATATCCTGCCTTTGATTCTTATTCCCTGTGCATAGTCCCTTTGTAAAAATCTATCCCCTTTGGGTTGAGAACTTGATCTTAGCATGTTGTGTGCAGACTCCAACAATCTGTACAGATTCTGTTTCCTGTTTCTTCTATGTCAGTGTGTTTGGGCTGGTGAATTCATATTAAAAAATGTATCACATAACTTGTACAAATAGAAGACATCTATTTATTATCTCCATCTATTTCAGGGGAAGCATTCATAAAACAGAACGAAAGACAGGAGGCATCTCTGTAACCATGGGGTCTTAAATATTAAAATACACTCTGTGCAATACAATGGTTAATTATTTTAACCTCTATAAACTCACTACTTTCAGTCAATTCATCATAGCATTCAGAAAGTATGAAAAATATCTCTGCTTTTTGATAACATAAAAATGGTGTCATCAACACATAGTTAAATAGACAACATATTGTTTTATTTCATTCCCCATAATGATAAAGAATGTGTATTATGAAATGAAAGTATTGCTATGCAGCAGTGTCTCTCAACTACATCATCAGCAAATGATGCAGATATCACAATGTTTGTTCAACATACTTAATTAAAATATTCTGTCAATACATGACGGAAGTTGTGCATTCGACTAACCATGCTTTTCTGTCTCCAGCAGATGTGGATAACTGTGTAAGGTGTCCAGAGAACAAGTATGCAAACAAAGAGCAGAACCAGTGTATTCAAAAAGTTGTGATATTTCTGAATTACAATGACACCTTAGGGATGGTTCTTACCTTAATGGCCTTGTTCTTCTCTACATTCACAACTGTGGTTCTTGGGGTATTTGTGAAGTATCATGACACTCCCATTGTGAAGGCAAATAACCAGAATCTCAGCTACATCTTGCTAATTTCACTCATCTTTTGTTTCCTATGCCCCTTGCTTTTCATTGGGCATCCCAACTCAGCTACCTGTGTTCTACAACAAATCACATTTGCAGTTGTATTTACTCTGGCTGTTTCTACTGTGTTGGCCAAAACAGTGACTGTGCTGTTTGCTTTCAAAGTCACAGTCCCTGGAAGGATGAGGTATTTTCTGGTTTCTGGTGTACCCAACTACATCATTGCCATCTGTATGCTCATCCAAATTATTCTCTGTACAATTTGGCTGCAATTTTCTCCTCCATTTATTGACAAAGATGTGCACTCTGAATATGGGCAAATAATCATTGTGTGCAACAAGGGCTCAGTTACTGCATTCTACTGTGTCCTGGGATATCATGGCTCCCTTGCATTAGGGAGCTTCATTGTTGCTTTCTTGGCCAGGAATCTCCCTGACACATTCAATGAAGCCAAGTTGCTGACCTTCAGCATGCTGTTGTTTTGCAGTGTCTGGATCACCTTTCTCCCTGTCTACCACAGCACCAAGGGCAAGATAATGGTGGCTGTGGAGGTCTTGTCCATCTTGGCTTCCAGTGCAGGCCTACTGGGATGCATTTTTATCCCCAAGTGCTACATAATTTTGTTAAGACCAGAGAGAAATTCTCTTCGAAAGTTAAGGGAGAAAACATCTTCCTGAACACACATTTCATAAATTGTAACTGACAACTACAGTATTGGGATAGAACCACCTAATACAATACAATGCAAACTGTATGAATGGCTAATGATTCTCATCATTTCTTTTAATGATGAGGCACAACAGTGTCATATACACTACTTTTCTGCACATTGTCATCTATAATCATCCACACAGCCACTTACTTTATATGATTCAATTTTTGAAAATTAGCACGCAAAGGATGTTTTCCTTTATTTCATAATTGTCCAGTAACATTTGAAATAAATGCTAAGTAATTCTATTGATAGATGAGTGAATGTGGGACTTTGAATGTAAATAAAAACAGAGAAATCTTTTAGTAGAGTGAAATATTGCTATCAGATGATGAAACTAACATGCCCATTTTGGGGGAAAGAAAAGAGAATGCTGTTGCATAGGAGTTAGAGGAGCAGAATTTAGGAGAGAGAGAAATGTATGATAAATAGATATAAAGGATATTGAGGAAGATAAAATGTGTCTCCACATTTAAATTCATGTGTGCTTTTTCTGAGGAAATGAATTCATTAACCATTCCCCGCAACTTGCAGTTCACACCTTCCTATAACAATAGCTCCATGAAAGAGTTGCCCCTTTCTGGCTTCCAAGAACACCTACATTCAGATGTGCCCATCATAACACACTCAAAAAGCACACATACACCTATTTGAAACTAAAATAATTTTTAGAATTGAATTTTAAAAAACACTGAAATGGAACACTGGTTTAATTTTTTCTTCATTAAAAATATTTTTTCCACATAATATCCCCTGATTATGGCTTCTCCTGCCTTTATTCTTTTATTCTTCTATACTCCTTCCCATAAGCCCTTTATTGATCTTATCCACCCCTTCTATCTCCCACTGGGAAAAAAAAACGTTTCCTATGGGAAAGTAATAAAAAAATTATACTAAGATTAAGAAAAGTTAACACATTATGTTAGGTCAAAATAAAGAAACATGAAGAAAAGATCTAAAGAGAATCAATAAGAATCAGACCCATGGGTTTGCACACTCCTGAATCTCATAAAAATTTAACCTGAAACCTATAATATATATTAAAAATATCAGTAGGTTAAAAAGATGAAATTGTTATACATGTGTAATATATATATATATTATATAATGTATTGGTTAATATATATGCTATGGCAAGCTAACAATTAGAGACAAGGGGGAAATTCTGACACAACATTGTGAAACAAGGACATCCAAGAATTTGGTTGAGTGAATTTTCTGCTCACATCTGTTTCTGGGCATGCAAATTTCCTATTGAGACTTTTAGGAGGAAAGGAAATTCTCATTAGTCGGTGATCATAAATTGGATATTACTTCAGGATTAGGGATGGAGCCTGTGTTTACTTCTACTTTCAGGTATATAATCCCAACTGGGAAACACACATGTAAGAACTGTGCCTGTTGCTTCGGGTTCTGTGATTTCTTTTGTGTTTCAATCCTGTTTATATAGAAGGCCTTTTTTCTTTGGTGTCCTCCTTCAACCCTGGCTTTTATACTCTGTACATCATCTTCCATTCTATTTTCAGTGGCTTGCAGGAAGAAATGTGAAGGAAACAACCACTTTAAATTTAAATTTCTTTTTCTCACCATCATGTCTGGTTGTTGGTTTTATATTTGTTTCTTTCTGCTGCAAAAAGTTTCTCTGTCCCTCCCCCTGGGGCCACAAGATCTCCCCAGCTCAGTTCCCTTGCCCGCTGGGCCTGGGCTGTGGGCGCAACCTGGCAGAGGCAGTTCCTGTGTTTTGATAGCTTGCCTGAGGACAGGCAGGCCCTGTGTCAGCTCAGCCACATTCCTGGCTAGCAAGCTGCAGTGATTTTCTAGCAGACATCCATTGGAGGAGGGGTGAGTGTGCTCCTGGCCCCAGGCACAAGCCAGGCAAGGAGGAATTCAGACTTTCCCCTACCCCCTTGACTTCCTGATCACCCTGCAGTGGTGGTACCACCCTGCTGAGTTTTCCCCGAATCCCACCCCAGTGTTCATCCAGGTACACCTTCCTCTCTTCCCCCCTTCCCCCTGGGGGCATAAGATCTCCCCAGCGCAGCTGCCTTGCGTGCTGGGCCTCGGCTGTTGGCACAACCGGCAGAGGCAGTTCCTGTGCTTTGATAGTCTGCCTGAGGACAGGCAGGCCCTGTGTCTGCTCAGCCACATTCCTGGCCAGCAAGGGGCAGTATCTTCTAGCAGGCATCCATCGGAGGAAGGGATTTCCCCAGCTCAGTTGCCTTCAGCACTGGGCCTAAGCTGTAGGTGCAACCCGGCAGGAGGGAGTGACTGTGTTTCAATAGCCTGCCTGAGGAAAGGTAGGCCTTCTGTCAGTGAAGTCCCTGCCCAACAAGGGAACCTGACCCGGTATCAGAAGACCCAAGGAGAGCATTTGAAGGAAGAGATGTGCAGAGCCAAGGCAAGACCTCCTCCAGCAATCTGAAAAACAACATGAAAACACCAGATCTCAATGACCCTACAATAGAAGGACTTCAACTTCTTAGTCCAGAAGAAGTGGGAAAAAAGTGCCATTAGGAAACCATTAGAGTCCCTTAAATAGGATATGAATAACTACCTTAAAGAATTGGATGAGAAGTACAACAAAAAGATTGAAGAAATGAGTAAGATATGGATGAGACATTTAACAAAAAGTTTGAAGAAATGAGTAAATCCGTGAATGATACACTGGGAAACAAAGAAAAAACAATCAAACAGGTAATGGAAACAGTTCAAGAATTGAAAACTGAAATGGAGGCAATGAAGAAAACACAAAACGAGAACCAGCTGGATATGGAAAATCTAGGAAAACAAACAGACACTACAGAATCAAGCATAACCAATAGAATACAAGAGATAGAAGAACAAATCTCAGGTTCTGAAGATACCATAGAAAAATTAAATGCTCTCATCAAAGAAAACAGCAAATCCAACAAATTCTCATCACAAAACATTCAAGAAATCTGGGACACAATAAAAAAACCAAATCTAAGAACAATAGGGATTGAAGAAGGAGAAGAATTGCAGATCAAAGGCCCAGAAAATATATTCAACAAAATTAGAGAAGAAAACTTTCCCAACCTAAAGAATAATATTCCTATGAAGGTTCATATAATAATCAAAACACAAAACATACAGATTAAAGAAAGAATATTAAGAGCTGCAAAGGAAAAAAGTCAAGTAACTTATAAAGGTAAACCTATCAGACTTACACCAGACTTCTCTATGGAAACCATGAAAATCAGAAGGTCCTGGATAGAGGTACTGCAGAAAATAAGAGACCATGGATGCAAACACAGACTACTATACCCAGCCAAGCTATCATTCACTATCAATGGAGAAAACAAAATATTTCAGGATAAAAACAAATTTAAACAATTCGTAGCCACAAAACCAGCCTTACAGAAAGTAATAGAAGGAAAATTGCAACCCAAGGAATCCAACATTGCCAAAACTGCCTACAACAACTCAGACATCTAGCGACCCTTCACAAGCTCAACTCAAAGAAGGGACACATACAAACTCTATTAAACAAACAAACAAAAAATAATAATAACCGGAGTCACCAACCACTGGTCATTAATATCACTTAATATTAATGGACTCAATTCACCTATAAAAAGGCATAGACTAAGAGATTGGATACGAAAACAGGATCTAACATTCTGCTGATTACAAGAAACTCACCTCAACCACAAAGAAAACATCTACGCAGAGTAAAGGGTTGGGAAAAGGTTTTCCAAGCAAATGGACCTAAGAAACAAGCGGGTGTGGCCATTCTAATTTTCAACAAAATTGACTTCAAACTAAAATCAATCAGAAGAGATGGAGACAGACATTTTATACTCATAACAGGAACAATTCATCAGGAGGAAGTCTCAATACTGAATATCTATGCCCCTAATATAAAAGCACCCACTTATGTAAAAGAAACACTTCTAGAACTCAAGGCAGTCATCAAACCACACACACTAATAGTAGGAGACTTCAACACACCTCTCTCACTAATGGACAGATCAATCAGACAGAAACCCAAAAGAGAAATAAGAGAATTATTGGAGGGATTGAATCAAATGGACTTAACAGACATCAATAGGACAATCCACCAAAATAGGAAAGAATATACATTCTTCTCTGCAGCTCATGGAACCTTCTCAAAAATTGACCACATACTCAGTAACAAAGCAAACTTCCACAGTTACAAAAAAATATTAGTTACCACATGTGTCTTGTCAGACCACCATGGATTAAAGTTAGAATTCAACAACAGTGCTACCCCCAGGAAGCCAACAAACTCATGGAAGTTGAACAGTCAACTACTAAATCACCCCTGGGTCAAGGAAGAAATAAAGAAAGAAATTAAAGTCTTCCTTGAATTTAATGAAAATAAAGACACAACATACTCAAACCTGTGGGACACAATGAAAGCAGTGCTAAGAGGAAAGTTCACAGCACTAAGTGCCCAATTAAAGAAAACGGAGAAAGCACACATTGGAGACTTAACAGCTCACTTGAAAGCTCTAGAATAAAAAGAAGATGAATCACCCAGGAGGAGTAGAAGACTGGAAATAAAAAACTGAGGGCTGAAATCAACAAAATAGAAACACAGAAAACAATCCAAAGAATCAAAGAAACAAAAAGTTTGTTCTTGGAGAAAATCCACAAGATTGACAAACCCCTATCCAAACTAATCAAACGGCAGAGAGAGAACATGCAAATTAGTAAGATCAGAAATGAAAAGGGGGACATAACCACAGACACAGAGGAAATTCAGAGAATCATTAGATCTTACTACAAAAGCCTGTATGCCACAAAATTGGAAAATGTAAAAAAAAATGGACATTTTTTTAGATAAGTATCATATACCAAAGTTGAACCAAGACCAGGTGATCAATCTAAATAGACCTGTCAGTTGTGAAGAATTAGAACCTGTTATCAAAAATCTCCCTACCAAAAAAAGCCCAGGACCAGATGGTTTCAATGCAGAATTCTACCAGAACTTCCAGGAAAAGCTAATACCTACACTCCTTAATGTATTTCACAATATAGAAACAGAAGAATCATTGCCAAACTCTTTTTATGAAGCTACAGTTACCCTGATACCAAAACCACACAAAGACACAACCAAGAAAGAGAATTACAGGCCAATCTCACTCATGAACATTGACGCTAAAATACTCAATAAAATACTGGCAAACCGAATCCAAGAACACATTAGAAAAATTATCCATTATGATCAAGTAGACTTCATCCCAGAGATGCAGGGCTGGTTCAGCATATGCAAATCTATCAATATAATCCATCATATAAATAAACTGAAAGAAAAAACCATATGATCACTTCATTAGATGCTGAAAAAGCATTTGACAAAATTCAACACCCCTTTATGAAAGGTCTTGGAGAGATTGGGGACACAAGGATCATACCTAAATCTAATAAAAGCAATATACAGCAAGCTGACAGCTAACATCAAATTGAATGGAGAGAAACTCAAAGCCATTCCACTAAAATCAGGAACATGACAAGGCTGTCCACTCTCTCTATACTTCTTCAATATAGTGCTTGAAGTTCTAGCAATAGTATTAAGACAACATAAGGGGATCAAGGGAATTCGAATTGGAAAGGATGAAGTTAAACTTTTGTTATTTGCAGACGATATGATAGTGTACATAAGCGACCCCAAAAACTCTACCAAAAAACTCCTACAGCTGATAAACACCTTTAGTAATGTGGCAGAATATAAGATCAACTCCAAAAAATCAGTTGCCCTCCTAGACACAAAGGATAAAGAAGCAGAGAGGGAAATAAGAGAAACATCACCAGAACTTATAAACAACCTTGATGCCCCTCAAATGAAGAATGGATAAAGAAAGTGTGGCACATCTACACATTAAAGTACTGTGCAGTGTAAAAAACAATGACATCTTGAATTTTGTGTGCAAATGGCTAGAGGTAGAAAACACTATCCTGAGTGAGATAACCCAGACCCAAAAACATGAATATGGTATGTACTCACTCGTTAGTGAATTCTAGCTATAAACAAAGGACATTGAGCCTATAACTCATGATTTTAGAGAAGCTAAGTAATAAAGTGAACCCCCCCCCCAAAAAAAATATAGAGATCCTACTGGAAATTGGAAGCAGACAAGATCGACAGGCAAAAGTTGGGAGCATGGGGGTGGGGGGTGTAGAGGGAAAGGGAGAGGGGGAAAGAGAGGGGGGAAAAGGGGAGGGCTGGGGAGAGCTTGGGGGAGTGGGATGATTGAAATGGAGGAAGGACAACTATGGGAGTAGAGAAGGAGATATCTTAATTGAGGGAACCATTTTGGGTTTGGCAAGAGGCTTGGCTCTGAAGAAGTTCCCAGGATTCCAAGGGGATGACCCTGGGCAGTGGAGAATAGGGTGCTTGAACTGGTCTTGTCCCGTAGTCAGATAGATGACTATCTTGAATATCACCATAGAACCCTAGTCCCCTGACTGATGGAGATTAAAACAGAGACCCACATCTAGCACTGAACTGAGCTCCCAAGATCCAGTTAAAGAGCAGAAGGAAAGAGAATATGAACAAGGACGTCAGGACCACGAGCGGTTGGTTAACCCACTGAGACAGTGTGCCTGAGCTAATGGGAACCCACCAACTCCAGTTGGACTGGGAATGAACGAGCATGGGATCAAACTGGACCTTCTAAATGTGGTTGACAACTGGAGCAGACTGAGGGGCCAATGATAATGACACTGGGATTTGTCTCTACTGCATGTACTGGCTTTTTGGGATTCTATTCCCTTTGGATGCAACCTTCCTAAGTCTGTATGTAGTGGGGGAGGGCCTTGGACTTTCCACAGGGCAGGGTGCCTTGCCCTCTCTTAGAACTGAAGGGGTGGGAGGGAGAGTGTGTAGGGTAGCAGGAGGGAAGTGGCAGGAGTGGAGGAAGTGGGAATTTTGATTGGTATTATTTATAAAGTAATAAAAAAGAAAAAGATTAATATCTCTAAAAATAAGCTACCCTTTTTTATTTCAAGGGGGAAAAAACACAGGGCATAACTGTAATCCACACAAGGAAAAAACAAGCTGTAATACTGTAGCCTATTTAATATTTGCTATCTGGAATTTATTTATGGATGTTGTTTTTAGGCCAAGACAGGAATTATTATACAAAAATCCAATCTAATATAAATATCTTAGAGATCTATTGTTGTCTCTTTTGTGTATTATGAAAAATAAAAACCAAAAGACAGATAGTGGCATTCAAGCTTAAGATCAGAAAAGCAGAGTTTCCACGCGCCTGTCTGGCAGCTGGTCACATGATGAGGGTGGGAGTGAGGGGGCCTCTCTAGCTCGTGGCCTGTGTCTATGGTCTGGCCCGCAGCGTCCAGCTGCCCGGGACCGATCCCCGGTGTATGGCGCCACAGGAACGGGCTCCCGGGCCCAGATAAAGGGCTACTTCCTCAGCTCTTGGCCGGGTGTAAGGAGATCCCCTGCTCTGAGAATGGCAACCTCTCGGTATGAACCAGTGGCTGAAATCGGTGTTGGCGCCTATGGGACGGTGTACAAGACCCGGGATCCCCACAGTGGCCACTTTGTGGCCCTCAAGAGTGTGAGAACTCCAAACGGAGGAGGAGTTGGATGGGGCCCTTCCCATCAGCACAATTCGTGAGGTGGCCTTACTGAGGAGGCTGGAGGCCTTTGAACATCCCAACGTTGTACGGCTATTGAATGTCTGTGCTACTTCCCGAACTGACCGAGACATCAAGGTTACCCTAGTGTTTGAGCACATAGACCAGGACCTAAGGGCATACATGGACAAAGCCCCACCACCAGGCTTGCCAGTTGAGACCATCAAGGATCTGATGCGGCAGTTTCTAAGCGGCCTAGATTTTCTTCATGCAAATTGCATTGTTCATCGAGACCTGAAACCGGAGAACATCCTGGTGACAAGCAATGGGACCATTAAGCTGGCTGACTTTGGCTTAGCCCGAATCTACAGCTACCAGATGGCCCTCACCCCTGTGGTTGTCACGCTCTGGTACGGCGCCCCCGAGGTCCTCCTGAGGTCCACCTACGCCACACCTGTGGACATGTGGAGCGTTGGCTGTACCTTCGCGGAGACGTTCTGTCGAAAGTCTCTCTTCTGTGGAAACTCGGAAGTCGACCAGTTGGGCAAAATTTTTGATCTCATTGGATTGCCTCCAGAAGACGACTGGCCTCGAGAGAGGTCTCTCTGCTCCAAGGAGCCACCCCACCCCACCCCAGGGCCTCAGCCAGTGCAGGTGGTGCCGGAGATGGAGGAATCCGGAGCACAGCTGCTGCGGGAGATGCTGACCTTTAACCCACATAAGCGGATCTCTGCCTTCCGGGCCCTGCAGCACTCTTACTTGGACAAGGAAGAAAGTGACCCAGAGTGAGAAGAGTGGCTGGCTGCCTTTCCTCATCTCTGGACACCTGAGCACGAGACTCTCAACCTCTGCCTTCCTCTAGGGCTGTGAAGACTCCTCCAGGCTTTTACAGAGAATATTTTAAGCCTTAAATGACATTCCCTTCCCCACTTCTCTTTAGGAAGCTTACCCTCTTGCCCTCCCATTCTCTACACTAAAGGGTGGGTGTATCTGTCTTCTCCCCTCCCTGATTTATATTGGGATCTTTTTTTACAGCAAAACGAGACAAAGGGGGGGAAAAAAACAGAAAAGCAAAGCAGAGAGAGCTCTTACCTCTACAAATTCTTCAAAATGAAAAAAAAGAACAAGTTCTTTTCTCATTCCGGTTTATATTCCTCTCTAGTGCTGGTATTAAAGGTGTGCACCACCATCAACTGGCCTCTATGGCTAATTAGCATAGCTGCTGGGATTAAAGGTGTATGCCACTACTGCATAGCCTGCAGGGCTGACTAGTGTGACTAGCTTTCCACTGATATTCAGGCAAATTTTATTTATTAAAAAACAAATAATATACCACTATATTTCTCCTTTTTTGTCTAAAATTAAAAAGAAAGCTATAACTAGTATAACAAAAAGTATGTACAATAAATTCAATAACTAAATACAGTTTATACAAACAATAAGTACATCAGCCTTGTCTAGTCTATTTGCACTTGACAAAATCAGAGAAAATACTCCATCATCTATCCTATCTTTGTGAGTCCCAAAGGTTGTACCTAATTCACTTTGTATTTTAATTTGCATTATCGTATTATCTTTTGATGTCTTTCAACTTTTTACACTTTACAAATCTACAGTGAGTTTCTTTTTCTGAGTCTGATAAACAAGGAACACTATAGTTATGTAACTATAATGATCTGGTTTTTAACTTCCTTAAAGACCCCAGAAGGAAATAATATTAAGTGGGTAAGCAGGAAATGTGAGCAAGTGACTTCCAAAAAATTGTGAGAAGTGACAGAAACAGCTGGCTGCCTGGACAGTCACTGAAAGATCCTCTGCAATACCGGGGCATCCGTCTTCAGCCTAAAGACCTAGATTATTTGACAGGCTTTTCTACAGAGGAAGATTCTTGAAGGACTCTTCCACCTTGTCTGGGCAAGTTTTCACAGTCACTCTCTTTTGTGCCCTGCTTTTCCCATTAGGACAGCATACTGTCAGCAGCTAAAGAAAAGGCATTTTCTTGCCCAGTAGCTTATTTTTGCCACAGAGAAAGCAAGTTCCTTGTGGAGTTTCTTCGATACCGATGATCTTCTCTGAAGTAGATTGTTGCTGCCAGGAGCAGACCTGTCTCATTGTCACAAAAAAAAAAAAGAAGCTATATTATTAAAACATCTTAAATGTCATATTCTATAGATAGCTGAAGAATTTGAAGACAATCTATCTATTTAAAATATCTATTTGACCTTGAAAATATAATTAGTATGATTACAATTTTGATTGTAATAAGTGATTAACCATTAATCTGCATTTCTTTATTATCCTAAATAGTTGGTAATAATAACTTTCAAGACTTAAAATTTTTTCGTTACATTGTTAAATGAGCTGTAAAGCTACAATACCTTTGAACAAGATTAGAAATGCATGTATGTTTTAACAAATTAATCTCAAATTTGTATCAGTATACAAATTTTGTATACAATATACGAATGTCCAATTCACTGTAAAATAGTTAAAACTAGTAGTTGCTTTTGAAAAGTAGATTCAATAACCTACCACTTTATCTTATCATATCTATATCCCTTTTTCTTTTCAGAGAAGATTCCATAACCTATCCCTTTATCCTATCATATCTGTATCCCTCTTATTTGTTTTCAAAACAAGAACTCTGAATCTAATCTTCTTCATTCAACTTTCCTCCCAACTGTAACCAATAACAACTTCTAACCAATACTCCTAAACAATGGCAAATATCCATAACTCACTGAACAAAGAAAAAATACCCACCTTACCTCTTGGGAATGTGGGCATCATGTTCTTACATTTACTTTCCGCTGTTTAGGGGCACCATCATCTTTAGAGGATCCTGAAAAGAAAAATTTGGGTTAATTGTCAAGTCCTTGGAGAGCCAGCTTTATCATTTTTTGCCCAGTATCTGCTTAATGAGAAAGTGCAAGGCTGGTCTCAAGTCCTTGCTAAAATACTCAGTGAGCCAGGATCACCTCAAGTAGCCACTAGAAAATGTTCTGAGGAGTTTGATCTCTAGGTGGCATTTTTCAGTTTAGTGGTGTTATCATAGTCCTGAAGGAATCGTCATTGTGTGTGTGGGGGGGGGGACCACATAGGGCAGGGGTACAGCTTTATCAGAGGAGTTTAGGAGGAAATAATCTGTGTGGGTGGGGGAGAATGGCAAGTTGGAGGAAGCGCCTAGCCCCAAGCAGGCTGTATTGGACCGGGCAGGAGGAACCACTCCAAGGAATCAGGCTGAAGGGACAAGGAACCCCGCCATTCCCTGTGTGACTCGGGGAGCCGTGGTGTCCAAAATTGGTTGAGTTAGATCCCTCTGGGTATTCGGGGACTTGAAAGGTCCCAGGAGCGGCAGTCGACGCTGGGGAGGCCTGGGAAAGTCAGCAGTCAGCAGGCTGGTGACCCTGGAACCTCCCAGGTCAGAGCATCAGCTGCGGGTCTGGTACCAGGGGTGTGCTCGCTGAGTCTGCTCAGAAGGACCCGGTTTTCAAAATTCCATTTCTGGTAAGTTTGAGATCCTATGAACTGAATCATGCTTTTGTTTTTGTTTGTTTGTTTTGTTTTGTTTTTTAATTCCATTCATCTTATGGTTGCAGTTGCCAGAACATTTAGCTATAAAATAATTCACAAAATAATGTAGTGGAGCATTTGCATTATCTATTGTTTACAAACAAGATTCCCGTTTCTATTGTGGTAATTCCAAAGTCCTGGAGTTTAAATTTATCCATGTTTTGTAACTCTCCTGTTTAAACATTTGCCTTCAAGAGAATAACCTTTGCGCTTTGGAACTAGGCTTCCTCCAACCTGCTCAGGATTCCATCAGCCCCTGCTGGCTTCTGGCTTGCTCATGGATTGTTGGAAGCAGCAGCAGCTTACTTCATCTCCTGCTGCCAGGTGCTGTCATTTCCATCAAAACAATCTGGATGCTTCACTATGTTCCACACGCACCCCTTACAAGTGTTCGTTAGTCAACATCTCTCTCTCTCTCTCTCTCTCTCTCTCTCTCTTTCTTCTCGCTTACTCTCTTACCTGTTCTCTATGAGTCTGTCTGCCTTTCTCATGTCCCCACTCCATGACGGCCTTTCGCACTTTTGCTCATCCCCCAGTAAACCTCTCACCCAAGTCCCCTTGCATGTGACATGTTCTCTTAGCGGCCCAAGCTGGCTGGCTGTTTGAGGTACCCCGTTTTCCACTGTTGTTGATATATTTCCATTGTCTGTAAGTTTGAGAACCCATCAACGTGGGTCTTGCAGTGATTTTTTTCTCCCCATCTTATAGTTGCCAGACTATTCTGTCAAAAAATAATTCTTAAAATCATCTAGTAAAGGGGGTGGCTAGTGCAACCGGGAAGGAGGGAGTTTCTTTGTTTTAATAGCCTACCTGCAGCAAGGTAGGCCTTTAGTCAGGCCAGAGATTTCTGGCCAGCAAGGGGCACTGATCCTGTGGCAGAAGATCCAGTGGAGGGGTAAGTGTGCTCCTGACCTGCGGCAGAAGCCCGGTAAGGGAACACAGACTTTCCCCAACACCCTTATCTTCCTGGTCATTCTGCAGAGGCTGCTTCATCCTGCTAAGCCCTCTCTCCTCCTATCCCATCCCAGCTTTCACCCAGGAACCCCTTCCCTTCCTCCCTCCCTTCCTCGGGGCCATAAAATCTCCCAACTCAACCTGTTTGGGATGGGGTGGCTAGTGCAACCGGGCAGGAGAGAGTTCCTTTGTTTTAATAGCCTGCCTGCAGCAAGGTAGGCCTTTAGTCAGGGAGATTTCTGGCCAGCAAGGGGCACTGATCCTGTAGCAGAAGATCCATCAGAGGGCAAGGTCCCTGGTCAACAAGGGAACCTGACCCTGTACTAGAAGATTCATTGGAGAGCATTTGAAGGAAGAGATGGGCAGGCGCCAAGGCAAGAATTCCTCCAACAATCTGAAAAACAACATGAAAATACCAGATTCGACCAGAAGATACAATGGAGGGATCCTTCATCTGGCGATGGATGGCGATACAGACGGAGACCCACATTGGAGCACCGGACTGAGCCCCCCAACGTCCAAATGAGGAGCAGAAGGACGAAGAAAATGAAAAAGGAAATAAGGACTGCGAGGGATGCTATCACCCACTGATACAAGGGGATGGATCTAATGAGAGTTTACCAAGGCCAATTGGACTGGGACTGAATGAGAATGTGATCCAACCAGATTCTCTGAATGTGGCTGGATTCTCTGAATGTGGCTGACCCGGAGTTTTTCTGAAAAGCCATTGACAATGACACTGGGACTTGTTTCCTCTGAATATACTGGCTTTTTTGGATCCAGTCTGTTTGGATACTCACCTTCCTGGACCTGGAGGGAGGGGGGAGGAACTTGAACTTCCCACAGGGCAGGAAACCCTGACTGCCCTTAGGGACAAAGAGGGAGGAGGAGAGGGAGTGGGGGGAGTGGGAGGGTGTTGGGAAGAGGGGCGTAAATGGAAACTTTTATAATTTAATAAAATTACTTTTTAAAAAAAAAAGAAAAAGAAAACACCAGATTCCAGTGATCTTACAACAGAAGGACTTGAACACCTTATTCCAGAAGAAGTGGAAAACAGTATCATTATGAAAGCAATAAAGTCCCTTAAACAGGATATGAATAACTCCATTAAAGAGATGGAAGAGAAGTATAACAAAAAGTTTGAAGAAATGAGTAAATCCGTAAAAAAAACACCCTGGGAAACCAAGAAAAAACAATCAAACAGGTAATGGAAACAGTTCAAGAACTGAAAACTGAAATGGAGGCAATGAAGAAAACACAAACCGAGGGCTGGCTGGATATGGAAAATCTACATAAACGAACAGAAACTACAGAAACAAGCATAACCAATAGCATACAAGAGATAGAAGAATGAATCTCAGATTCTGAAGACACCATAGAGAAAATAAACACTCTGATCAAAGAAAACAGCAAATCCAAAAAATTCTCATCACAAAACATTCAAGAAATCTGGGACACAATAAAAAGACCAAATCTAAGAATAATAGGGGTAGAAGGAGAAGAATTGCAGATCAAAGGCCCAGAAAATATATTCAACAAAATTATAGAAGAAAACTTTCCCAACCTAAAGAACAATATTCCTAAGGTTCAAAAAGCATATGGAACACTGAATAGTATTCATATACTCGCCATATAGTAATCAAAACACAAAATGTAGGGAGCTGTCCGGAGATCGCCATTACAAGATGGCGCAGGCGGTCCTGCAGCTTGGAGGTAAACAAGTCCTTATTTGGTATTGCCACGTGGGGCTGAGCGCCCTTTGCCTGCACATGCGCAATTGAGCCTTGTCCCTGGCCAATCCCGAGCCTCTGGGCATCAGCAGACTGGTGTTCACCAATCAGGACAGTACCCACGTCCCTTCACCCTATATAAGCAGATGCCACTCGGCTTTTGCTCTCTCTTGCTTCCCGCTCTCCCTTCAACCAAGAGGCTCCAATAAAGTGTGATGTGAGAAGAATCCTCGACTCATGGTTGTTCTTCCTTGCTGGTCAGTGGGTCCCCCACAACAAAACATTCAGATTAAAGAAGGAATATTAAGAGCTGCAAAGAAAAAAGGTCAAATAACTTATAAAGGTAAACCTATCAGACTTACACCAGACTTCTCTATGGAAACCATGAAAGCCAGAAGGTCATGGATAGAAGTGCAGCAGAAACTAAGAGACCATGGATGCAAGCCCAGACTACTATACCCAGCCAAGCTATCGTTCACTATCAATGGAGAAAACAAAATATTCCAGGATCAAAACAAATTTAAACAATACGTAGCCACAAATCCAGTCTTACAGAAAGTAATAGAAGGAAAATCACAACCCAAGGAATCCAACATTGCCAACACTACCTACAATAACTCAGACATCTAGCAACCCTTCGCAAGCACAACTCAAAGAAGGGAAACACACAAACTCTACTACCCAAAAATAAATAAATAAATAAATAACCGGAGTCAACAACCACTGGTCAATAATATCACTTAATATCAATGGACTCAATTCACCTATAAAAAGGCACAGACTAAGAGATTGGATAAGAAAACAGGATCCAACATTCTGCTGTTTACAAGAAACACACCTCTACCACAAAGACAGACATCTACTCAGAGTAAAGGGTTGGGAAAAGGTTTTCCAAGCAAACAGACCTAAGAAACAAGTGGGTATGGCCATTCTCACAAAATTGACTTCAAACTAAAATCAATCAGAAGAGATGGAGACAGACATTTTTTACTCGTAACAGGAACAATTCATCAGGAGGAAGTCTCAATCCTGAATATCTATGCCCCTAATATAAAGGCACCCGCTTATGTAAAAGAAACACTTCTAGAACTCAAGACAATCATCAAATCACACACACTAATAGTAGAAGACTTCAACACACCTCTCTCACCAATAGACAGGACAATCAGACAGAAACCTAACAGAGAAATAAGAGAAATGATTGGAGATATTGAATCAAATGGACTTAACAGACATCTATAGAATATTCCACCTAAATAGGAAAGAATTTACCTTCTTCTCTGCAGCTCATGGAACCTTCTCAAAAATTGACCACATACTCAGTAACAAAGCAAACTTCCACAGATACAAAAAAAATATTAGTAACCACCTGTGTCTTGTCAGATTACCATGGAATAAAGTTAGAATTTAACAACAATGCTACCCCCAGGAAGCCAACAAACTCATGGAATCTGAACAGTCAACCACTGAACCACACCTGGGTCAAGGAAGAAATAAAGAAAAAAGTTAAAGTCTTCCTTGAATTTAGTGAAAATAAAGACATAACATACTCAAATTTATGGGACACTATGAAAGCAGTGCTAAGAAGAAAGTTCATAGCACTAAGTGCCCAATTAAAGAAAATGGAGAAAGCACACATTGGAGATTTAACAGCACACCTGAAAGCTCTAGAATAAAAAGAAGCAGATTCACCCAGGAGGAGTAGAACACTGGAAATAATCAAACTGAGGGCTGAAATCAACAAAATAGAAACACAGAAAACAATCCAAAGAATCAAAGAAACAAAAAGTTTGTTCTTGGAGAAAATCCACAAGATTGACAAACCCCTATCCAAACTAATCAAACGGCAGAGAGAGAACATGCAAATTAGTAAGATCAGAAATGAAAAGGGGGATATAACCACAGACACAGAGGAAATTCAGAGAATCATTAGATCTTACTACAAAAGCCTGTATGCCACAAAATTGGAAAATGTAAAAGAAATGGACTTTTTTTTAGATAAGTACCATATACCAAAGTTGAACCAAGACCAGGTGAACAATCTAAATAGACCTGTTAGTCGTGAAGAATTAGAAGCTGTTATCAAAAATCTCCCTACCAAAAAAAGCCCAGGACCAGATGGTTTCAATGCAGAATTCTACCAGAACTTCCAGGAAAAGCTAATACCTATACTCCATAATGTATTTCACAATATAGAAACAGAAGAGTCATTGCCTAACTCTTTTTATGAAGCTACAGTTACCCTGATACCAAAACCACACAAAGACACAACCAAGAAAGAGAATTACAGGCCAATCTCACTCATGAACATTGACGCTAAAATACTCAATAAAATACTGGCAAACCGAATCCAAGAACACATTAGAAAAATTATCCATTATGATCAAGTAGACTTCATCCCAGAGATGCAGGGCTGGTTCAGCATATGCAAATCTATCAATATAATCCATCATATAAATAAACTGAAAGAAAAAACCATATGATCATTTCATTAGATGCTGAAAAAGCATTTGACAAAATTCAACACTCCTTTGTGATAAAGGACTTGAAGAGATTGGGGATACAAAGATCATACCTAAATATAATAAAAGCTACTTACAGCAAGCCAACAGCTAACATCAAATTGAATGGAGAGAAACTCAAAGCCATTCCACTAAATTCAGGAACACGACAAGCCTGTCCACTCTCTCCATACCTCTTCAATATAGTGCTTGAAGTTCTAGCAATAGCAGTAAGACAGCATAAAGAGATCAAGGGGATTCGAATTGGAAAGAAAGAAGTTAAACTTTCGTTATTTGCAGATGATATGATAGTGTACATAAGCGACCCCAAAAACTCTACCAAAGAACTCCTACAGTTGATAAACACCTTTAGTAATGTGGCAGGATACAAGATCAACTCAAAAAAGTCAGTTGCCCTCCTATACACAAAGGACAAAGAAGCAGAGAGGGAAATCAGAGAAGCATTACCTTTCACGATAGCCACAAATAGCATAAAGTATCTTGGGGTAACTCTAACCAAGGAAGTGAAAGACCTATTTGACAAGAACTTTAAGTCTTTGAAGAAAGAAATTGAGGAGAATACCAGAAAATGGAAAGTTCTCCCTTGCTGTTGGATTGGGAGAATCAGCATAGTAAAAATGGCAATTTTACCAAAAGCAATCTATAGATCAATGCAATCCCCATCAAAATCCCATCAAACTTCTTCACAGACCTTGAGAGAACAATAATCAAGTTTATATGGCAAAACAAAAAACCCAGGATAGCAAAAACAATCTTATACAATAAAGGAACTTCTGGAGGCATTACTATCCCTGACTTCAAACTCTATTACAGAGCTACAGTATTGAAAACAGCATGGTATTGGCACAAGAACAGAGAAGTCGACCTATGGAATCGAATAGAAGACCTGGATATTAACCCACAAACCTATGAACACCTGATTTTTGACAAGGGAGCTAAAAGTATACAATGGAAGAAAGAAAGCATCTTTAACAAATGATGCTGGCATAACTGGATGTCAACCTGTAGAAGAATGAAAGTAGATCCATATCTGTCACCATGAACAAAACTCAAGTCCAAATGGATTAAAGACCTCAATATTAATCTGACCATATTGAACCTGATAGAAGAGAAAGTGGGAAGTAGTCTACAAGACATGTGCACAGGGGACCACTTCCTAGGTAGAACCCCAGTAGCACAGACAATAAGAGAAACAAGGAATTAAATGGGACCTCCTGAAACTGAGAAGCTTTTGTAAAGCAAAGGACACTGTCATTAAGACAAAAAGGCTACCTTCCGACTGGGAGAAAATCTTCACTAACCCCTCATCAGACAAAGGTCTGATCTCCAAAATAGATAAAGAACTCAAGAAACTAGACACTAAAACTCTAATTAACCCGATTAAAAAATGGGGTACTGAACTGAACAGAAAATTCTCAACAGAAGAACCTCGAATGACCAAAAGACACTTAAGGTCATGCTCAACCTCCTTAGTGATTAGGGAAATGCAAACCAAAACAACTTTGAGATACCATCTTACACCTGTCAGAATAGCTAAAATCAAAAAAAAAAAAAACAAATGATAGCCTATGCTGGAGAGGATGTGGAGTAAGGGGAACATTCATCCATTGTTGGTGGGAATGCAAACTTGTGCAGCCACTGTGGAAATTAGTGTGGCAGTTTCTCAGGAAATTGGGAGTCAACCTACCTCAGGACCCAGCAATTCCACTCTTGGGAATATACCCAAGAGATGCCATAGCATACTACAAAAGCGTTTGTTCAATTATGTTCATAGCAGCACTATTTGTAATAGCCCGAACCTGGAAACAACCTAGGTGTCCCTCAATAGAAGAATGGTTAAAGAAGGTGTGGAACATATACACATTAGAGTTTTACTCAGCGGTAAAAAACGATGACATCTTGAATTTTGCATGCAAATGGATAAAAATAGAAAACGCTTTACTGAGTGAGGTAACCCAGACCCTAAAAGGGGAATATGGTATGTACTCACTCATAAGTGGATTCTAGCCATAATTAAAAATCTTTGAGCCTATAATTCGTGATCCTAGAGAAACTAAATAAGAAGGTGAAACTAAAGAAAATCATATAGTTATCCTCCTGGATATCGGAAGTAGACAAGATTGCCAGGCAAACTTGGGTGCACGGGGGTGGGGGTAGATGTAAGGGGAGATGAGTAGAGAGAAGGGAGAAGCGGAGGATTCAGGATAGCTTGGGGGAATGGGATGGGTGGGATGGAGGAAGGATGGATATGGGAGCAGGGAAGTAAATATCTCAACTAAGGGAGCCATTTTAGGGTTTGCAAGAGACTTGATTCTAGAGGGGTTTCCAGGCCCAAGGAGAGGTCCCCAGATTGTTCCTTGGGCAGCAAAGGAGAGGGTGCCTGAACTGGCCTTGTCCCATAGCCACACTGATGAATATTTTGCATATCACCATAGAACCTTCATCTGGATGGATGGAGATAGAGACAGAGACCCACATTGGAGCACTGGCTTTAGCTCCCTACGTCCAAATGAGGAGCAGAAGGAGGGAGAACACGAGCAAGGAAGTCAGGATCACGAGGGGTGCATCCACCCACTGAGACGGTGGAACTGATCTAATGGGAGCTCACCAAGGCCAGCTGGACTGGGAGTGAAGGAGCATGTGATCAAAATGGACACTCTGAACGTGGATGGCAATGAAGGCTGACTGAGAAGCCAGGGGCAATGGCATTGGGTTTTGATTCTACTGCATGGACTGACTTTGTGGGAGCCTGGTTTGTTTGGATGCTCACCTTTATAGACCTGGATGGAGGGGGGAGGATCTTGGACTTCCCACGGGGCAGGGAACCCTGACTGCTCTTAAGACTAGAGAGGGAAGGGGAGGTAGGGAGGGGGGAGGGAAAAGGGAGGTGGAGAAGAGGTGGAAATTTTTAATAAATAAATTATAAAATAAAGTAAAATACATATAGTATGGGAAAACCAGCCTACAATTTACAATCCCAGAGATCCTAGACAACAATGAGGACCCTAAGAGAGACATACATGGATCAAATCAACATAAGAAGCAGAAAAAGACAAGATCTCAGTAATTTGTGAGTTGGGGATCATGAAAGAGCGTCTAAAGGGAGGAGGGTGTAAGAAAAGATATATAACTCAATAAAAACATTAAAAATTAAAAAATCATCTAGTAAAGCGTTTACCTGATCTCTTGTTTGTAAAGAGGGATCTCTTTGTTATTGTGACCGTTCCAATGCTCCTAGAATTTAAATTCATCCATTTTTTCTAATTCCCCTATTTTACCACTTGCCTGAACAAGATGGTGGTCTTTACTTCTGAGACTAGGAATCCCCATACAGTTTTGCAGTTTATAATCACACGAAGAACTAGGTCAGATACGATTAAACAGAGAACATATTAATTGGATGCCATACATATGGTTTTAAACATTAAGGAGACTTTTTGCTCCTCATTAATTTTCCATCTGAGATATATGCAGTCTAGAAATGTAAATACAGCATTCAGAAATGTGTCTTCATATGCTGTGAATATACAGTACATATACATATACATTACATCTTAGGTTCAGGCAAGCCCAATATGCATGCTATTAGATTATATCACACCTCAATATTTTAAAATTAGCAACTCATTTTAGTGAAAACAAAATTATAAAGCATCTTTTTAACATTCATGATCACTCTCCTGTATTACAAAAATAACCCTTTTGTTGAAGAGAACTGCCCATGCACAGTTTGCCAGACTGTTATTTTCAATTTCAGGATTTGTTGACATTCAGTTTTGTGACTGTGGACTTCTTCTAGGAGGAGTGGGAATGCCTAGACCCTGCTCACAGGACTTTTTGCAGAGATCTCCTGTTGCAGAACTGCAATAGTCTGGATTCTGATGGTGAGAACAGTTTTCATGCAGTCTCCTTTGTTCCTCCCCAGGACTCCTGGGAAAACCACTCTGCATGTGTGTGAGCTGGGTGTAAATGAGTTTCAACATCTCACAGAGTAAAGTGAGATACTTATTGAAAGAGACAGTTTTCTTGATATTTTCTCTTTCCTTGATGTTTTTCCTTTTGGCAGGTATTAGCATCTTTAGCTTTTGTTCCTTGCAAAGTTCCAGGTGCTTTCTAAAGAGTGTCTGTCTCCTGTGCAGTCTCACACTGCTCAGTCAATCATGTTCACCTGGGAATCAGAATTAAGAGGCCTGGATGTGAAGAGAAAGGCAATAGCAAAAGATTCAGGTGTGTTAGAGGATTAAGGAAGGGGTGAAGGGATAGGGAAGGTCTAAAGTGACAGTAGAATCAGAACATGGAATTGGTTTTGCCAAATTCTCTATCATTAGAAATGATTTCAGATAATTCCCCTGAGAATAATCCCTAGACTCTTCTATTGTAGGAGTTTGAAGACTGTATGGAAGTGTTGATACTCTGAGGCAAGTACAGCTTTCTTTGACTTTGCGTGGAAGTTTATGCTGCCCCACTGCTATTATCATAACTGGTTGTGTTTTTATACCAACATTAAGTGGTTTCATTACTACAATTTTAGTATGGTGTTTAGTTAGAACTATTGAAGCCTCTTGGTTGGTCCCTGCACACAGAGTTTTTGGAGCATCTTGTAGTTTCTTAAGGTTCTGTGTCTTTTAGGGTGAATTTCTCTGTTTTCTAAAGTAATGTCAGCAGAATTTTTTTTCAAAGTTTATTAAATTATAAAAGCTTCCATTTCCGCCCCTCCTCCCAACACCCTCCCATTCCCCCCATTCCCTCTCCTCCTCCCTCTCCATCCCTAAGAGCAGTCAGGGTTTCCTGCACTGTGGGAAGTTCAAGTTCCTCCCCCCTCCCTCCAGGTCCAGGAAGGTGAGTATCCAAACAGACTGGATCCCAAAAATCCAGTATATGCAGAGGAAACAAGTCCCAGTGTCATTGTCAATGGCTTTTCAGAAAGACTCCGGGTCAGCCACATTCAGAGAATCTGGCCACATTCAGAGAATCTGGTTGGATCATGTGCTTATTCAGTCCCAGTCCAACTGGCCTTGGTGAACTCTCATTAGATCAGTCCCCTTGTATCAGTGGGTGATCGCACCCCTTGCAGTCCTGATTTCCTTTTTCATGTTCTTCCTCCTTCTGCTCCTCATTTGGACCTTGGGGGGCTCAATCTGGTGCTCCAATGTGGGTCTCCGTCTGTATCGCCATCCATCGTTGGAAGAAGGTTCCCTCTGGTCTTGCCTTCTTTGCTCACGGGTTCTCTTTCCTTCTGCTCCTCGTTTGGACCTAGGGAGTTAAGTCCAGTGTTCCAATGTGGGTCTCTGTCTCTATCTCCATCCATCGCCAGATGAAGGTTCTGGCACTCTTGTCTATTTCCAATCTCCAGGAGGATAACTACATAATTTTCTTCAGGTTCACCTTCTTATTTAGCTTCTCTAGGATCACGAATAATAGGCTCAAAGACCTTTAATTATGGCTAGAATCCACTTATGAGTGAATACATACCATATTCCTCTTTTTGGGTCTGGCTTACCTCACTCAGTAAAGCGTTTTCTATTTCCATCCATTTGCATGCAAAATTCAAGATGTCATTGTTTTTTACCGCATGTCAGCAGAATTTTGATAAGATTTCCTTAATTTCTCTGCCAAGTATTAAACTCCATCGACATTGTCTTCCCTTTGATACACTGTCTGTCCTTAACACTCTATGAATTGTGTTGCTTCAATTTTTATATATTTTGAAATTGCCTCTGAGTTTGTTCCATCTCTCATAATATCTGAATTCTTTGTGGTTTCTCACAATTTTATAAATCTTAGGAAGGTTTTCTCCATTTATATATATAAAAAAAACAATGCCTGTAAGTTCTTGGTACAAATTACTTAGGATCTTTACCTAAGATCTTTTATATTTTTTCACATGTTTAAATGAGAACATGCTATCAATAAGTCAATAATCATATTTTATTTTGTCTTCTTTTCTTCTATCTACTGTTAATATCAGCATTCAGAATTCTTAGGAAAGATACTTTTTAATCATTGATCTTTGCTAGGTTTGAAGATTTGTTCTATTTTTAAGACATGGCCATAGTATACCAAGGAGATTAAAGTGTGAAGAAACTGATAATCTTCTGCTGTTGTGTGAATGATTCTCTGGTGGCCTGCTAGTCATCACTGGTTTTCTGTGCTGCTCAGAGTAGACACTGAAAATACCCTACATCACTATTTACTTCCTATAGTTCTGTCATTAGTGCTTTATAAATTTGGGAACTCTTTTGTGAAATATTGATCACCTTCTTTTCTGGAAATGGACCATTTGGTTATTTGTTAATATTTTTGTTTTGTGTATTTATTGAGGTGACTTTTTCAGTTATGTATTATAATTATGACCGTCACAGAAAATCTTTTTAAAAATTCCTTCACTCTTAGCACTTTGTATCCTTACTTTTGAAATAAATACTTTTATAGAATGTATATATTATGATTTTAGGGTGCTTTCTCTTTTTCTTTTGTCACTGTGTCCTTTTTAATGTTTGGTTTGGCGCATTTTAGACATATATTTCAAAAAATCACTGAAGGAAAATAAAAACACCTACTATTTTATTTTTTCTTCATTTTGTTTTCACTTTCTGAGTTTCTTTCTATTTCATTGATATTTTATACTGTATTTTATTCCTTTATAAACTTGATTAGCATTTGCGGGAGAGTTGTCTGTATCCTGTCAATCATGTTTTAAATAAACGCTGATTGGCCAGGCAGGAGGTATAGGCGGGAAAACCAGACAGGAAGGGGAAATGATGCAAGGAGAGCAGGAGAATTCTGGGGAGGAGGAAGTTGATTCCTCCCACTCCTGCCCAAATCACCGAAGCAGCAGGATGTGAGCTGCCCCACTGAAAAAAGGTACTGGGCCACATGGCTAACAGATCAGAAAAATGGGTTAATCAAGATGTGAGAGTTAGCCAGTAAGAAGCCTGACCTAATGGGCCAATCAGCATTATAACTTACAGAGATTTCAGTGTGATTTTTCTCTGGGATTAAATAGCTGGGGGACAGGGCAGGACAAAAACCCCAACAAGCCTTCCCTTCATGTTACAAGCATCTTCTCTAGGTTTTTTTCTTTTTGCTTATTTGGCTGTTCAAGAAGATGTACACCAACTTGCCTGGTGGCTACTGTGATTTGTATTCCCACTGGCAACATGTCTGCAATCTTCTTCCTGCGTTTTCTTCGGCATTTGTTATTGTTTAAGACCTTGAGAGCAGATTCTGCCTTGGCAGAGAGATCTTAGTCTACTTTAGAGAAACATTTTCTTCATCAGTTAACCTGTAGAGAATGTGCTATTTACATGTTGGCTATGTAAAAGCTTTTGTACATTGTCACTTCTTCTTGTTTTTATTTTTTGTTTTTTGTTTTTTTTTTTTTGAAACAGGGTCTCTCTGTATGATAAACCTAACTGTCTTGGTACTCACTCTGTAGATCAGGCTGGGCTTGTACTCACACAGATCCACCTGCCTCTGCCTCCCAAGTGCTGGGACTTGCATGCACCACCACCCCCCTGCTTTATTTCTTGATTATAATATTATTTGCTTTGCATTTTTTAGTTTCTTCATGAGTTCTTGGTATTTATGTATTTTACTACAAAATGTTTGCTAATAAATTTCTCCTTTCTGTAGGTTATTCTTTCATATTTTCACTTATTACCATTTTTATGCTATTTTTCAATTTCACAGTCATATTTCATTAATGCATTTATTTGGACCTAGTTCTATTCTTTTATATGTGGATATTTACTTTTCTGTACAATACTAGTTGAGAAGGCTTCCTATTTTATAACATAATTTTTTGGAATTTTAATGAAACTTAGTTGGTCACAGCAGGTTGAATCATTTCTGAATTTCCTGCTCCTTTTGGTTTGACTGTCTACTCTTCTGCCAATGTGATGGTGCTCTTGTTCCTGTGGGTCCACAATGTCACTTGAAATCACAGCTGGGATGAGTTAAGCTTTGCTCTGTTTGTGATTTCTATGCACTCTTAGGATCTTTGTGATTTTGTAATTTGTCATTAATGTAAATTTCTAGAAGTCTTTCTACTGTACCTGTGAAGTAAATCATGGGTAGCTTGGTTGTCATGGATTTTGAGTTAATAATAAATCTTTCCTCATTTTTCACGTATGATGTTGGATTGGGTTATACCAGGTAGTCAGGCTGTAATATGTCAGTAATCCCAATTGCCATGTCATGTGGCAAGGAATTTTTCATATGTCACCTGACAATGCTACAACTTTTAAAATCTTTTACCTCCTCTTCTGTAATGTTTCCTGCAATTTAGATACGTGAATATGGAATGCCCATCTTAACCTGTTTCAGTAATCAGTTTGTTCTCAGTATTTGATGACTTATGAGTCTCAGAAATAACTGTTGACCATAGAAAGCAGACTTTCTTAGACTCAGACTGAAAAAAACACCAGGTTGTTAAGATCCATATCAGTAAGAAGAGGATTGAATATTTGTATATGAAGCACAATGTCAGGAGTAGATTCTCTTCTAGGGACTGTGACCTTTGCCATCACTGTTTTTTGGCCAGGTTGCCTGTGCCATGCATGTATTTCCTACTGTGAAGCTGGCTTGAGATGAAATCAGAAGGCCTTCTGTTAACCACAAAATAGTCTTGCCACTATGATACCAATGGGCATTCCTTGTGTGGTAAATTGTAATTATAGCATGCAGGATTCAAATCAGGGCATAGCCATTGGTAACTCTGCCCACTTCCCCAGCCTGCATACCAGTTTTTGACACTGTGAATACTAATCACGAGGGAGTCAAAGATATTTTTAGATTCTGTGAGATCTTTCTCATGAGTATTTCTACCTTTAAATTAGAGAAATAAATTTTTTATCTAAGGGGTCCCCTTTCTTTCCTCCTGTCCTCTATTGTTGCCTTTTAAATTTTCTGTGTGTTTGAACTGTATATCCGCTGATGCAATGTGTTGAGTGTGGAGGACACCCTTCTCTGTCTTGATCCTAGTGAAATGATTCCAGCTGTACTTTTGTATTGTTAGGTATAGAATTGCATCCCATTGTCTTTATTATGTGAATGTATGTTACTTTTATTGTCACATTCTTGCAAATGTGATATTTAGCCATAGGCTTTTTGTATCTATTGATACCATCCTGTTTCTTCTTACTGACTCTCCATATTGGGTGTCTTACATTGATAAATTCATAGGGATTGAAACTGACTTGCATTCTTTGCATTAAATCTGGTGCGGGAGAATTATCTGTATTCTGTCAATCATATTTTAATAAAACGCTGATTGGCCAGGCAGGCAGTATAGGCGGGAAAGCCAGAGAGGAAGTAGGGGTGGAGCAAAGAGACTGGGAGTATTCTGGAAGCAGAAGCTCTCTCTCAGGATTCCTGTGCAGACCACGAAAGAGGCAACATGTAAGCTGTCACACTGAGAAAGGTAATGAGCCCATGTGGCTAACGTAGATAAGAATAATGGGGTAACATAAGTTATAAGAGCTAATAAGTAGCCTGACCTAATGAGCCAATCAGTTTATAACCTTATGGAGTCCTGTGTGTGATTTCTCTTTGGGACTTGCCAACTTGTTGGGGTGCTGGGTGGGACAGAAACCCCAACAAGCCGGCCCCTCATGTTACAAAATCAGCTTGCATTCTCTTTCCATGTAATTTAGGGACAATCTCTGTGTTTATGTTCACCCTGGGAACTTATCTGTGATTTTTCCTTTGCTTATATTTGCTTGGGTCACCTGCTTTGGGTGTTGAAAGAAAGCTGGCTTTCTATGATGACTTTCTACGATTCCTTTTCTTTGTGTTTAATGCAATATTCTCCTTGTGGTATTACAATCAGGTTTGTCTAAAAGAAAGGAGTTGTTCTGAGTCTGTCAGTCCTCAGACACTGTTAGAAGAAACTCTTCCTGTTTCAATCTCAGCACTGCTTAATGCCCTTTCTAGTTTTATAATATAGAGGGTTGAATTGTTCACTTGTTTCTATGATCTTGTCCTATTCTTCAGTTCAAATTTCTTTGCATGTGACCATCCACAGTACTCCAAAAGGTAACACTGATGTCATTGGCATACACTGCAATATTCTCTTTTCAATTGCAGTACTATTCAATTCCAGTATTTGGTGATTCATTCCTTTAGTTTGGATTAGGTAAGAAAAAAATGTTTTATCCGTACTTTTGTCAGTGCTAGTGTGAGAGTAAATGTGAACCTGGATATGTGATTTCAAATGGCCAAGATGAAAAAAATAAATGTCAAGTCAGTGACAGCTAATAGTTTTTATTGTTTGTGAATTTCATCCTTGTATATACCATGTGTTTGATAAATGAAATTCACACCCATCCCTCAGCTCTTATTATCCACTCCCAATATGCTTCTTCACATCTCCATATTCACAATTTTGTTTTAAAATACTGACTTCATGCAAGCTACCTGTATGTGTCTGATCAACATCTCTGAAGAAAACGGACTGTCTCTTCCAAGGCTGAGAGTTGCCTATATCTCAGGTAGTGTTGTGATGATCCCTTTCAACCCTGCTGGGATTTGAGTTAGGTTAATCTTGTACAAAGTTTTCCATGTGGTTACAGCTGCCATGGAATCAGTTGTGTAATGACATTCATGTGCCAGATATGGAAACGTGATCAGCTGTGCTGTAATTTCATCACAACCAGAATGCCATGGCATCATAAACACACAATTCATATCACAGTAGCAGGGATCTGGAGAAAGTCAGTATTCAGCTGGGTAGTCGTGGGAACCACAGCAGGCAACCTTGAAACTTTCCAGGTCAGAGAAGCTTCGGTGCTGGAAAATAGGTGGGAACATAACCCTAAGTTTGGTTTGCTCTCTTCTGCTGCTTATAACAACATGGAGTCTGTCTGGGTGGTGGTGGCCCATGCCTTTAATCCACTAACTCAGCAGGCCGAGGCAGTCAGATCTCTGTGAATTCGAAGCCAGCCTGGTATACTGAGTTAGTCCCAGGACAAGCTCCAAAGCTACACAGAGAAATCCTGTCTCAAAACAAACAAACAAACAACAACAGCAAAGTACCCGGAGTCTGATATTTTGCTGTTGATATTGTAATATCTTAATCCTGTTGGTAAATTTTATTTTTTTGTTTTGTTTTTTTTTAGTCTGTGCAACTCTGTAGATTTTATTTATTAAAGTGTTCTGTCTGTGCCAGGAACTATTGTAGCATCTATGCTATAAATAGAAACCAAACATGGTTATTCATCCTTGCATTCAAGAACAAAGTATGGGACACATAAACATAGAATTGTCCATAATATGTCCAGTTAAGACACAATGGAGAGGGGCATTGCTTTGGAGGTCTAGTATATTAAATGAAGCTGAACAAAGAGTACAGTTCACCAAATTGTGATAGGCAGGGAGGGGGGTTAAACATAATGAGGGAATGTGGAAGACTTGCTTGATGAATCTCAATGGGCTAGAGCACTACGGCACGATCTGTAGATGGAGGCAAGCAGAGTTTTCTGTAGACCACAACAATATGACTTACCAAAAGTAGACACTTTAAATTTTTGGTTCAATTAGCTCATTTTTCTGAAGCTTAGGCCCTATAAGAATACGAGCTTTAAGAAGGGTGCTATAGTTGTTAACTTTCCTTGTAAATTTGACTATGTTTGTATCACCTAAGATATACTAACTCTTATTTCTGAAAGAGTGTCTCAGAGAGGCTTAAGAGGAGATGGCCCACCCTAAAAGTGGGTAGCACCATCACATTCAGTGGGGTCCTGGACTAAATGAAAAGGGAAAACAAGTGACTCAAATGAGTGCCAGCATGATCTGCTTTTGCCCCTTGACTTCACACAGAATGTGAGAAACCGCTACATACTGCCATTGCCATTCCTGACATGGTGGACTGTTTGCCTTCTTACACTGTGAGCCAGAATAAATTCTTCTTCCACTTAATGGTTACTTGTTAGTTTTTATCTCTTTGAACCAGGACTAGGAAATACATACAGTTATTATGAGAAGTTTCTGGAGGTCACTGTTGGTAAATTTTAGATCATATGAACTTACCCTGATGTTTGCATTCTGTAACATGAAGGGCCGGCTTGTTGGGGTTTCTGTCCCACCCAGTATCCCAACAAGCCAGTAAATACCAGAAAATCACACACAGGACTCCATAAGATTATAAAGCTGATTGGCCCATTAGGTCAGGCTACTTTTTAGCTCTTATAACTTATGTTACCCCATTATCCTTATCTATGTTAGCCACATGGCTCAGTACCTTTTCTAGTGGGGCAGCTTACATTTTTCCTCTCCGGTGGTCTGGGCAGAACTGCGGAGGGAGCTTCCTGCTTTCCAGAATACTCCCAGTCTCTTTGCTTCACCCGTACTTCCTGTCTGGCTTTCTCACCTATACTGCCTGCCTGGCCAATCAGCGTTTTATTAAAATATGATTGACAGAATACAGACAATTCTCCCACACCATTTCCATCTTTTTTTTTTAAACAAAGGAAAATACCCATAGTCCATTTGTTGGGAATGTGGGCGTAGTATTTCAGGCTACTTCCTGCTGGTTGGGGGCACTGATGATCTTATGGGGACCTAAAGAAAATTTAGAGTTATAATAAAGTCCTGACTGGAGTATCCTGTGAGTCTTGATCATCTCAGGCAGCAGTCTTGAATCTGTTCTGGATGTAGAACTCTGTCATCTGGGCCATCTGTTCCTATCGGAGATTTCTCAGATGGTCTACCTGATTTTTCTTAACTCAGAATGAATGCACAGCCTCTCATTTTCTGTGGAAACAAAAGTAATATCTCTTCTCCAAAGTAACATACGTTTTGACTTCAATTTTGAAGCCAAGGTATTTTCAAAATACCTATCTTGGATTAATTCTGCAGCATTTATAAGCAAATGTCTTTTGGCAACTGTTGCTCCTTCCTCAGCATTCAAACAATTAAAAGAGAGCATAATAATATACAGTATCAAGATTCTCTGTGTATTTTTCATCTTTATGCGGCTTTATTTCAACCTCTATTTCTTTTAATTTTACTTTTAACTTTTGGCTTTTTGAGACAGGTTCTCTGTATATATCTTTGTCCTGGAATAACTCTGTAGATCAGGCTGTCCTTGAACTCACAGAGATTCCTCTGTCTCTGCCTCCCCAGTGCTGGGCTCAACGGTGTATGCTACCACACATTGAACTCACAGAGATCTGTCTGTCTCTGTCTCCCAGGCATTGGGATTAAAGGTGTGTGCTACCACACCCTATATCTCCCTTTCTTTCTGTTTTATTTTTAATGACTTTAACCTTTTAGCCTGCATATATATTTAACACACTGTAAACCATTTAGAGATTTTCTTCATCTTTGAATCTCTCTTTACTGTATATCTCTCTTTTTCTGACCACATGAGTCTTTAAGGAGAGGACTAAAACTGTGGCTTTTACGGCTGGAATTAGCCCATTCCTTAGCTTTCCAGCCTCATGGCTGAGGTACCAACTGCAGCCATTTTTACCTTCACAACTCTACAGTGTTTCAAGGTCCCTGCCAACAAGCAAGTTGCAGCATTCTGCTCACAGACCATACTCAGTCGGACTGTCTGCCTGAAAGAGTCAGAGTTTGCCCTGGCAGGACGGCCCAGAAAACCGGCATTTTAAAACAGCGCAGCTTTTTTCCTGCTACTGCTGAAAACCCGGAAAGCATGCATTCAGCTTTTCATCAACATCGTTTAAGTGCTTCACGGCAGGACCTCTTAAAAGAGCTGCAAGGTTTTGCAGCTAAAGCTGAGTCAGGAAGCCTCTCTTAGATGAGAGCATTTGCTTGCCTCTAGCAAGCAGAGCAGACCCGAGAAATTGCTGCTACCAAGAAACCATGCATAATGCTGTTATTTTGTTCTAGAATTACTTCCCAAGCTGTCTCAGGCTTTATGTGGATACAGTTGTCCACACGTTGGGCGCCATTTGTAACATGAAGGGCTGGCTTGTTGGGGTTTCTGTCCCGCCCAGTATCCCAACAAGCCAGTAAATACCAGAAAATCACACACAGGACTCCATAAGATTATAAAGCTGATTGGCCCATTAGGTCAGGCTACTTTTTAGCTCTTGTAACTTATGTTACCCCATTATCCTTATCTATGTTAGCCACACGGCTCAGTACCTTTTCCAGTGGGGCAGCTTACATTTTTCCTCTCCGGTGGTCTGGGCAGAACTGCGGAGGGAGCTTCCTGCTTTCCAGAATACTCCCAGTCTCTTTGCTCCACCTCTACTTCCTGTCTGGCTTTCCCACCTATACTGCCTGCCTGGTCAATCAGTGTTGTATTAAAATATGATTGACAGAATACAGACAATTCTCCCACACCAGCATTCATATTATAATTGCCAGGATATTTGCAGAAGCATGATCTAGTAGTAGAGATCCTGTATTATATGTTTTCTTTGTTACACGGTACTCTTTGTATTTGTGGCAATTCCAAAGCTCCTTGAATTGAAATTCATCCATTCTTTCTAACTCCTGTTTTTACAGTTGCCTACTAAAGAATGGCCTTTCCTCATGACACCTAGGCTTTCCCAAAGAGCTTTACACACATCAGTCATATAAGGAGCCACTGCAGTTTTCACTAAATCAGAAAGTATATTTTAGCAAGTTAAAGGCTATTGTTGTAAAGATTATCATTTACTAAGCAAACTGTTTTCTTCCCCTCAGTTTCCAACTGAGAATTATGCAGGTTATGATGTAAGTGCAGTATTCTGAAATGTGGTTTTGTATATGTAGTGCTTAATATTACACCCTAGAGTATGGAAGAATACAGTATGTGTGTATGCAGTCAGAGAGTATCAGGCCACACTGTTTTTACAGTCAAAATATGCACTGTAGGTTAGGATAAAATTAGAGAGCATCTGTTAAATAATTCTTACCACTCAAGTGTATGAGAAAAATTGACACCAGCTGTCTTTTGTCTCCTTGTTTGAAAAAAAGCACTCTTCATATAATACATGACCAAACTACCCTGGCGATGTTTGGTTTTGGCTTTATTTTGTTGAGTCTAGCTCAGATTTCACCATGTACACCAACCTGGTTCCACCAGGTCCCAACCTGCCTGCCTCTGCCTTCTGAGTGCTGGAATTCAAGTGTGCAGGAACCGAGTTAGCCCAAAGACTCACTTCTTTTGTTTTTAATTGCATGATTTGTTGATAGGCAGGGCTGTGACTGTGGGCTGCTCTCAGGAGGAGGGCAACGCTTGAGCTTCCTCAGCTGCCTTTGTACAGGGATTGAATGTCCCGGGACTGCAGCAGTCTGTTTCTTGTGTGTGAGAATAGTTTTCTTCCATCTCCATTGCTCCTCCTCAGGATTCCAGGGAGGAAACTACCCTGCAAGTATTGAGGTTTGTGTGAATGAATCTCACATCCAACAGTGGAAAGTGAAATTCTCACAAGAGGAAAGTGTAATGGTTAGAGTTCTGTGGGGAAAGTTTTTCCCAGTAGAGGTGTTACAGTTCTGAAGGGAAAGGCGCAAGTACTGCAGCTCTAGGGTGGAAGGTTTCCCAATACAAACATTACGTCTCTGAGGGAAAAGGTTTTCTAACTGAAGCTGATACAGGTCGGCTCCCACTGGGAGGGTTTCCCCAGTGCAGGTGTTTCAGTTATGAAGGGAAAGATATTCCTGTAATTTGGAGTCAAGGAATAGCACAACGTTAACACTGTACAACAAACCTCACAGAAGACATTTTTTTTTTGAGAAGGAAAAGTCAAGAGTCTGTCTGCCTCTCCTCTGGCAAGAAGCATCTGAGAATAGAGCAGAAGACAGTATTTACCTAATGTTTCTTTGACCTACATGGTGCTTTCCAGGGTGGCGTTTGGTGTTTTTTCAAGTTAAGAGCTTGAGCTTTCTACTTTGTATGGCAGAGCTTGGCTACCTGTATCTGAAGGGGCTTTGTCTGCCTATTAGGGCAATTGGAGTGACCTCTGTATGGACTCTGGTGGTTGAAGGCCCTCAATAGTAGTTTTGGCCAAAAGCATGCTTCAAGGAGCTCACATTCTTTTTTTTTTTTCTTTTTTTTTTTGCTTACTATTGATTATTGATAGTCAGAGTTGGGAAAGGTTTGTGACAATATCATTAGGCTGCTTCCTGCTTCAGAGATGGATCAAACTCCTTGGGGTAGTCTTGATTTCGACTAGGATATAGGCCTCTGACTCCAACCCTATGGGCTGGTAATCCTGTAATAGCAACTTATTAAGTCTGTTTAGAAATAGTTTTGGTGAAGAAATCTAGAGAAGTTTCTAAGGTAGGGTATGACTAGTAGTATTTTAAAAAGGAGGAAATGGGATAAAAATGGTAATATTCAGTTCCATTTTGGGCTTTCAGTTGTTCCCTGGCCAGAAGCTTCAAGCTGTGTCTTACGTTTTTAGAGACCCACCAGGGGTCGTATATTATCTTTTGCTATACCTGACTGATTGACGTAGAAGCAACATTGCTTCCTGAGAAAGACAAAGATGACCTTGCTATTCTGTTGGCAAATCTAACTGTAGCCAACTTTATAGAACTGTGGTGACCAGTGAGTCTGTTTGGCCTTGGAGGGTAAGGATGGCCTGAGGCACTTAATAGAGTTCCAGGGTGAATTTAGATGAAAACTTATGATAAATTGTTAGGGAAGTAGTTAGTTCTGCCACTCCAGTTGCAATGCTCTCAGGGCTTTTTGCAGAGATCTCCTGTTGTAGTTCCTCAGCAGTCTAGATTTGTGAGGGTGAGAATAGCTTTCAAGTCTCCCTTGCTCCGCTTCAGGGTTCCAGGATAGACTACTCTGCATGAGTTTGAGCTGTGTGTGAATGAGTCTCACATCTCAGAGAATAAAGTGAAATCCTCAGAGAAAGAGACATTTGTCTTGATATTTTCTCTTTCCTTCATATTTATCCTTTTGGCAGATATTAGCATCTCTTATTTTTGTTTCCAGGTGCTTTCTGAAGAACCACTTTCTCATGCAGTCTCTCATTGTTCAGTCAGTCCTGCTCACCTGCGAAGCAGACCAGAGAGCCCTGGATGGAGACGAGAGAGTAGACAGTAGGGTCCAGGTGTGTTATAGGGATTAAGGAAGGAGTGAAGGGACGGTGAAGGGCTCAAGGGAGAGTAGAACCAGAACATTGGTTTTGCCACATTCTCTGTCACTAGAAATAATTCTAGAGAATTCCACTGAGAATAATCTCAAGATTGTCCCATTGTAGGCATTTGAAGACTGTGTTAGGGTATTTTTTATTGTTTTGTTGTTGTTGTTTTGAGACAGGGTTTCTCTGTGTAACTGTTTGAGCCTGTCCTGGAACTTGCTCTGTGAGCCAGTCTGGCCTCGAACTCAGAGAGATCCTCCTGTCTCTGCTTCCCAAGTGCTGGGATTAAAGGTGTGTGCCACCACCACTCGGCTATGTATAAGTATTAATACTCAGAGGCAAATACATTTTTCTTTGACTTTACATGGGAGTGATGTTGTCCCTTTTCTATTCACAATGCTAGTTATGTTTTATACCACTATTAAGTGGTTTCCTTATAACAATTTTAAAAAGACAATTTTAAAAAGGTATTTAGTTAGGACCATTGAAGCTTCTTTGTCCTGCACATAGAGTTTTTGGAGCATCTCATTATTCCTTCAGGTTTTGCATCTTTTAAGATTGAATTTGCTATTTTCTAAAATAATGCCAGCAGAATTTTGAAAAGATTTGCTTAATACCTCTGGTGAGTATTAAACTCCACCTACATTGTCTTCCCTTCAATATCCACTTGTCTGTTTTTGACACTCCATGGTTTGCATTGCTAAAATTTTTATATATTTTAAAATGATCTCTGGGTTTAATCATTCTCTCATAATTTTTAAAATCTGTGATTTCACACAATTTTATAAATCTTAGGAAGATTTTCTCCATATATAAACAAAATGCCTGTAAGAACTTGCTACAAATTACTTAGAATGTTTGCAGACTATAAGCATCCTTTTTTTCATGTTTGAGAACATACTATCAATGAGTCAATATTTTTATGTCTTTTTTGAATTCTTTTCTTCTGTCTATGATTTACGATTGATGTCATCATTTAGCTTTTTTTGTTTTTTGTATTTTGAGACAGGGCTTCTCTGTGTAGCTTTGGACCCTGTCCTGTAACTTGCTCACTAACAAAACAGGTCTCAAACTCACAGTGCTCCACCTGCCTCTACCTCCCAAGTGCTGGCATTAAAGACATGAGCCACCAATGCCCAAAGCATTCAGTGTTCTTAAGGAAGACTTTTTAAACATTGATCTTTACTATGAAGGCATGTTCTATTTTTACGACATGGCCACAGTATATGACATGCTGATTGAAGTTTGAGGGGAATGGATGACTTCTACTCTTATATGGATGTTTCACTGGAGGCCTGTTAGTCATTATTGGTTTTTATTTGTGTATGTGTGCTGTTCATGGTAGTCTTTCTGAATGGTGGACACTGGAGCTTCCCTGCATCACTGTCTATTTGCTTCCTAAATTCTGTCATTGATTACTTCACGTGTTTGGAAACTGTTTTGTGAAATACATTCATGTTGGTCACATAGCTTTCTGGAAATTGACCATTTGGTCATTTGTTAATATTCTTTCCTTTTTTCCCCAGAAAAGGCTTTTACTATTATTATTATTTCAAGTAACAGCAGATAGAAAACCAGAGAGGGAGCCCAGGCCGTGGCAAATACTGGCCAACCCTCCCCCCAAGAACAAGGGGAGAAGGTGGTTCTACACCTTTTTCCCATCCTCATTCGCCTGCAGCATCCATTTTCCCTGTTGTGGTTGGTAACCAGACTGCTGTGCCCCAGCCTCTTTCCCCCTAGAGTATCTTGGGGAGAATGCAGGCAGAACAGGAGGATAAACTTTTGGCGCTGGTAGCAGCAGCAATGATAGATGTCTAAAAATGAACACTGAACAAAAAAAAAAACAAAACAAACAAACAAAAAAAAAAAACAAAAACACAACTGTCCAGAGGTAGTTTGTGAACAGGGGAAAAGATGGAACCAGAACCTTGGGGGGTAGAAAGGAGCAAAAGAAGTGGGGTCAAGGCTAGCTCCTTAGTGCCCCACTGGAGGAAAGCTAACAGCCTAGAGTGGGAGTGGAGGAGGCAAGTTAGCACCTCATCTGCCTTAGGTGAATGCCAGAAAATAGGACCTCACCCTGGAGATGAATGGTGACCCCTAACTGTCACTGTATTGGATCCCAGATGAGAACAAGGTGGGTGAGGCCATCATGTCCTTGTGCCCAGTTCACAGCCCCCAGAGAGAGACCACCAGAGAGGCCCAGACTGTAATAAGTGAGGTTTAATTGGCATAATACAAACATGTTTGAAACTCATTTCCATCCACATTACAACAAGGTAGAGAGGAGTTGTATCTCCTCCGTGAGGTAAGCTTTTAAAGGCATAACTACAAAGAGAATCTTTGAAGATGCTTTAGCATGTGAACAAGGAATTTTGCTCCCTCCCATTCTGTTAAGTTAGCTTTTTCCTTGTTTTTAGAGCAAAACCACTGTTCTTGAGTTACACTGTAACACGAGGGGCCGGCTTGTTGGGGTTTCTGTCCTGCCCAGTACCCCACAGCTGGCAAGTCCCAGAGAAAATTAATCACATAGAGAACGCTATAAGTTATAAAGCTGATTGGCCCATTAGGTCAGGCTTCTTGTTAACTCTTATAACTTATATTAACCCATTATTCTCATCTATGTTAGCCATAATGGCTCCGTACCTTTCTCAGCTGGGCAAGTTACATGCTGCCTCTTCGGTGGTCTGTGCAGGAGTGGCTGAGGGAGCTTTCTCCTCCCTAGCCTTATCCTATTCTCATTGCCCCACCTCTACTTCCTGTCTGGTTGACCCGCCTATACTTCCTGCCTGGCCAATCAGCATTTTATTAAAATACATGACTGACAGAATACAGACAATTCTCCCACACCATTACACCATCTTTATCAGCCTGTACCAGGTGGCTGGCTAGCCTGAGCTAAGTGACCTTGTGCTTAGAATCTCCTGGGTGGGAGACAGGAAGGCCACTATCTTCCTGGAAAAACATTCTGCTAGGAAATTTCTTCTTGCCCCTTTGAGAATAAGGGGTGAGGGTCCCACAGTCCTACTTCTTGTAGTCCATGGGGCTTTAACCAACCTAGTTGCAGGGTCAGGAAGGTAAGTTGGGGCAAAAGCGACTGAGAAACTCACCTGGTGACAGTTCAGTGGGGGCGATCATGCTGGGATTTAAGTATCCCTGCACCAATCACACCTGCTGTGGCCAGGTCAGCCAATCTTGTCTGAATTAAGATGGTGCTGTGGCCCTTTAAGGCCAGGGAATGTTCCCAGGACCCTACACAAAGAAGCCAGGAAGAGCAGAACAGAAGCAACCTGAAAAACCAAGAGCCCAGAGATCAATGTCTCTAAGGGAGTGCGCGCAAGGACAGGGTGAGGCTAAATGGGAAGTTAGCCTTTTCGGGAGAGGACAGGTATGCTGGGAAAGAGGACCCAGAGACTGAGCCAAATTCTGTCCCTGTGGGTGCCACAGAGCCTGCAGCTGGTGTGGTAGTGTGCAGTGGGGGTTGGGAAGGGCCTGGAAGTGGGCTTTTATTTTATTTGATTTGATTTTTGGTTTTCAAGATAGGATTTCCCAGTAGCTATGGAGCCTATCCTGGAACTCACTCTTTAGACAAGGCTGCCCTTGAACTCACAGAGATTCACCTGCCTCTCCTTCCTGAGTGCTGGAATTAAAGGTATGTGCCACCATCACCCGGCTCACTTTTTATTCTTACTTGCTTTACAAAAACTATCTTTTAATGTCTACCAACCTTATACCTTATACAGTTTACACCTCTTTAGTGAATTTCTAAATCTGGTAACAAGGAAAACTATAACTATAACTATAAAATCTTCTACTTCATCAGATACCCAAGAAAGAAACAATATTACCTAAGTAAGCAGGAAGAGCAAGCAAGAGACTTCCAAAAAACATGAGAAATGACAGAAACAGTTGGCTGCCTGGACAGTCAACCAAGGTTCCGCCACAATGTTGAAACATCCACGTTTGGCCTATAGGTCTAGCATATCTGAGAAACTTTTCTCTAAAGGATATTTGGAAGGACTGTCATACCTTGTCTTGAAAATATTCAGCAGTCCTCTCTTTTCTTTTGTTTCCTGCTTGTTCAATTTGGACAGCATACTGTCAGCAGTCAAGGCAAGGACACTTTCTTGCCACAAAGAAAGTAAACTTCATATGGAGTTTCACCAATGTCCATCATCTTCTCTTAAGTACACTGGTCCTGCCAGGAGCAGACAAATCTCTCTGTCATAAAAACAAAAAGGACCTATGTTGTTAAAACATCTTCAATGCCATATTCTGTAGATCTTTGAAGTGTTTGAAGATGACGCGTCTATCTAAACTATATTTGTTTCACCTTGGAAACACACCTAATATGACTACAGTTTGATTGTAATGACTAAGTACTAAATTGCATTTCTTTATATCCCAAAAGTCCATGTGCAGTTGCAAAGAACTTAGATGTCTCTTGTATTCTTCATTTGCTAAACAAAATTTACTTCTCCTGTGGGCTAGTTTATCCCCCTTCCTATAGATCTTGACAGTTAGCCCAAGGATCTGGCATCTCCCATATCTTGGGATCTCCAAGACATTCCAAGTGTCACTTCACAACTTCACAAAAATGACCTGCCTTCACCTCCACGCAGGGATTACATTGCCACATGCCTGGCCTCCAGGATTTTTACTGCTGTGCATGATTTCATAACCCCTTTCCAGTACCTTTTTTGATTCTAAATCCTGAACCAGATAAACAAAGTTAGTAAGTCCTGCTGTTGCTTGGCTGAAACCCAGTCCACTCAATAAGATCAACTCGAATTCTTGCATTTCATGGTGTTATCTTCAGTGTATGCTTTTTTATACTTCTTTTTCTTTTCTTCTGCAGAGCACACAGGAAGCAAAGACAGGCAAATCTATGTGATTTAGAAGACATCATGGTCTCCATAACTGGTTACCAGCCAGGATAGGCAGCATAGTGAAACCCTGCTTCAGAAATGAACAAAAAAATAGCAAAAATGAAATCCAAGGTTTATTTTCTACATTGATTTAAAATCTTCTAAAATGTGTCTTTATAAACAATTTTAGCATGAATATTAGAAGGTTGATTGTATTGATTTTAATGAGAATGTTTCCCATTGGCTTACTTGCTTGATTTCTGAGTGCCCAATTGGTCACAATGTATTAGGAGGTTTAGTTGTTGGAGCATTATTGATATAAATTATGTCACTGGTAGTTGGATGAGAGGAAAAAAAACCACAAGTGTCCTTATTTTTAAATCTCCCACTTAGTGATTGGGAAAGAAGATATAAACTCTCAGCATTGTATCCCACCAACATGACTGTTGGCTGTCATCCCTCCCTGCCATGATGGGCTCGTTTGTCTTTGGAACCATTAGTCAAAGTAAATACCTTCTTTTATAAATTGTCTTGGTCATGGTACTTTATGAAAAAAGCAGAGAAATAATTCCTATGAAAACTATTTTTGAGTGGATTTATGCTCCCTTTGAGAGATAGAATTCATGCAGATTCTGAAACCTGGTAAGAAAAGGAATAATATCTTAAGTCATGTGCACTTACTGTTGTTTTCCAAAAATAGTACCAATGGCAAACCTCCTTGTAAATATTTGCTTATATATTTTTTTTAAAAAGTGCTGTGCTAAGTTTCCATCAGTGAATTTTCTTGCTCTAGTGCAGATATTAGTACAGAAAACCATGAGGGGTTAAACTGAGATATTAAATGGTGCCAGAGTCCCCTATGTTAAATGGAGCATATGTATTACCCTCTCCAAATAAATATGTATTACCCCAATGCTAAATGGAGCACATCAGTTAACCCCTTCAAAAGAAGGATTTTGAAATCCTGGTTTAATCGTTTGAAGGTTCTTTAACTCTCTGTGCATTCTCAAAATTTCTCATATAGTTAGGATCACTTTGTTCAGAAACAAATTGCTTAGACTCTATAGAAAACAGACACCTAACAAATTGTGTTCTCTTATTTTAAGGAGAAGAATCTAGCCCATGTGTCACCATTCAAGTGTTATGTATTAATTTTCTGATTCAATTTGCTATTGCTGTTTATATACATTTTGATTTAGACTATAGAGTAATACATCACCCCATCTGATTGGTGATGCCTAGATCAATCAGAGATTTTTCCTTGAGACTCATATATATAGAGAAGGAATACCATTCTTCCTCTTTAATGGAAAATATCCTTGGCAGAGCCAGGAATGATTTGACTCAAGGGACTTGGGGAGTTATGACTTCTGACCTAGAGAATGCCTCTTAACACCATCAGGTGCTAGGAATCTCCGTCTCAAGGCTGCTGTGTGCTTTTCTCTGTTGCTGTTGAGATAGTCCATGTTTCTGTTGTGAAATATTGACTGATTGAATATATCTATACTCTGTCTCACAGTATTATATTCCTTTGCTGACACCATCCCATTTTCATTTTTGTTGGAGAAAAATGGTGTAGAACATGGTGTACTTCTTAATAACCCTGCTTGGCTTAAGATGCTGTGGAACAATCTTTGTACACTGTGAATATGTATTAATCTTGTTAATAAACAGCTGATTAACTGGTAACCAAGCAGGAAGTATAGGTGGGAAAACCAAACTAAACAATCTGGGATCAATAAGAGTACAGTCAGAAGAGTCCCAGACTCAGAATGAGTTGGATACACAAAATGGGATAGAAGTAAAACCACAAGCCTCAATGCAGCACATAGATTAATAGATATGGGTTAAGTTGTAAGAGCTAGATATTAACAATCCTGAGCTCTCAACTGAACATTTACATTTAATATTAATTCTCTGAGTTATTTATTTGGGAAGTGGGTGCCAGGACAGGAATATTTCCACCTACAAATGACTCCCAAATATGTATCAACTATATCTACATAAAACCCAAAAGACATTGGGAAAGGGTTCTATGTGCACAGAAACAGAGCCAAGAGTGACTTCTTAGTCTCATGCCAGCTAAGGCTGCCTCCTACAGGCTTGAACCTCTAGCTCGCCATAAGACAACCTGCATAGCAGCTTTCTGTAGTCTCTTGCATTGGCTATGTGGCAGGTTTCTGATATCTCGTAGGTTCCTGACATCTCTCATGCAAGCCACCTCTTCTGAGAACTGCCCCCAACCATCACATGCTACCATCATGTGCTATGCAAAGGAATGGCAATAGGTGATGTGAGATTCTGTTTGCTGTGATTACCATTAATGAATAAATAAACTTCTTTGGACCCATAGCAGGGCAGAACTTAGCTAGGTGGGGAAAAATAAACTGAATGATGGTAGGAAGAAGGCAGAGTCAGAGAGAAGTCATGTAGCCCTGATAGAGACAGATGCTGGAACTTTAGCCAGTAAGCCACAGTCACTTGGCAATACACAGATTAATAGAAATGGGTTAAATTAACATGTAAGAGCCAATAAGAAGCTAGAGCTAAAAGAAGCTAGAGCTAATGGGCCAAGCAGTGATTTAATTAATGCAGTTTCTGTGTGATTATTTTGGGGCTGAGCTGCCAGGTGGCTGGGAAACAAACAAGTGGCCTCTTTACAACAAGTAGCTGACATAGCAGTTTAAAATATGTCTCATGTGATCAAAAAATACTAAATACACAATAAATACAGATTAAACTTGAATAACAAAACTGATTGGGTTACAGTGTTTTAAAAAATATACATAGATGTGGGCGAGAGAAGAGAAAGGGTATATAAAAAATAGTTTAAGAATCAAATAACAAAATCCTTTAAAAAGGAATAAAAATTATATAAAAATATAATAAGACATATAAAGATGGAAAATACTCAGAGTCTGGGTTCTGTATGTTATTTTGTTTCCTTTTAAATTTTTGACTGCAGAACCAGGAGGTGTGGTGCACACCATTAATCCCAACACTCAAGTGGCAGGCAGATATCTGTGAATTCTAGGCCAGTGTGGTCTACAGAGTGTGTTCCAATACAGGCTCCAAAGCTTCACAGAGAAACTCTGCCTTGAAAAATTTTTTTTAAAAAATCCCGCTTAAAGATGCTTCAAAGACCTATAGAATATGGCATTTAGTATGTTAAATAATCTAATGCTTTTCCTGACAGTGAGACACATCTGCTACTGGCAGTGTCCATTCACTTCAAAGGAATGTGAAGGAACTGAAGAACCTCTATTGCTGTGGGACAATAGTTTGTACCCTGTCACTTATATTTTAAATAAACACTGATTAGCCAGTAGTCAGGCAGAAAGTATAGGCGGGGTGACCAGGCAGGAAGTAAAGGTGGAACAAGAATTCTCAGAAGAGGGAAGTTTCAGTCTGCAGTCGCCACCCAGACATAGAGGAAGCCAGACACAGAACAAGCAAGGTGTGACTGCCTTGTCGAAAAAGGTACCAAGCCACGTGGCTAACACAGACAAGAATAATGGGCTAATATAACATGTAAAAAATAGTTAATAAGAAGCCTGAGCTAATAGACCAATCCGTTTATAATTAATGTAGGCTTCTGTGTGTTTATTTGAAACAAAGGGATGTGGAACTCAGGCAGGACAGAAAACCTCTGTCAATACTCCATATGGAATTTCTTTTGTTTATGACAAAAGCTAGCCATTTGTGCAATAAAAAACTGTTCTCTCCTCAATTTGCTAACAATGCACTGTTCAAAGTAGACCAGCAGGATGCAAGAAAGGCAACTACCAAACTTTGCTAAGACAAGGTAGGACAGTTCTTCAGAATTCCCTGCTTCATAGTTCAGTCTGTCAGATATGCTAAGCTTGAAGGCCAGAGTTGAATGTCCCAACACTACAGAGGAAACGTTGGGTGTCTGGCAAGGAAGCCTGATGTCCCAGTCATTGGGTACCATTTCATCCTTCTGGGTTCTTTGATGGAGTTAAAGACTAAATAGTTAAACTTATAGTTTTCCTTAGTTATAATTGAAAGCATATTAGGTATAAACTTTGGAGACTCACAAAGATAGAATAATAGTGGATTACTTTCTCTGATTATGCCAAATTCAAATGGACTGTATATAATAACTGTGTTTCTTGATAAATGTTTTGTTGCATATAATTTTACTAGGTTAAAATTAAAACCTTCTTTTTTATTAGACAAAAAGCAGTAAATGTTGTGGAACAATCTTTGTACTCTGCAAATATGCACTCATTATTAATAAAAAGAAGATTGGTCAGTAGCCAGGCAGGAAGTACATGCAGAAAAAACAAACTAATGGTGCTGGGAAGAAGAACAGTGGAGTCAGAGGAGTCAATAGCCAGATGCAGAACGAGTTTGACATACAAAATGGGATAAAAGTAAAATCCGTGAGCCTTGGGGCAGCACAATGATTAATAACTTCTTTACATTTTTTTGAAATGGAATTGTGTCTTATTTCAGTCTTTGACAAAAAAGACAAGAAATTCTGTTTACATTTCTCACACTTATATGTACATTTCTAAATTTTTGGTGAATTCCAGAAGTGGTGGTTCATATCTTTAGTCTCAACCCTCTGGAAGCAGAGGTGGATTAATCTCTATTAGTCAAGACAAACCTGGTCTACATGGTGAATTCTAGAACAGCCAGGGATTCTCAGTGAGGCCCTGGCTCAGAAAAAAAAAAAATATCTGAGAACTGGAGAGGTGGCTCAATGGTTAAAGCACTGACTGCTCTTTCAGAGAATCCAGGTTCTACTACCAGCACCTACATGACAGTCCACAATCATCTGTAAATCCAGTCAAGGGGATCTGTTGACCTTTTCTGGTACTTTCTGACCTTTGTGAGTACTGCATGCATATGGTCCAAAGACAAATATGCAGCTAAAGCACCCAAATATATATGCTGTGGGATAATGCTCTTGTACACTGTAAAGATTTGTCACTCATATTAGTTTAATAAAATGCTGATTGGCCAGTAGCCCGGCAGGAAGTATAGGTAGAGCAACCAGACTAGGAAAAAAGCAGAGACACAGTCACCAGCCAGACACAGAGGAAGCAAGATGAGAATGCCTCACTGAGAAAAGGTACCAAGCCACACGGCTAACCATAGACAAGGATTATGGGTTAATTTAAGCTGTAAGAGCTAGTTCATGATAATCCTGAGCTAATAGGTCAAACATCTTATAATTAACATAAGCCTCTGTGTGTTTCTTTGGGACTTAACAGCTGCAGGACTGGGTGGGACAGAAACTTCTGTATACACACATAAAATAAAAATAAATAAATGAGCTGGGCATTGGTGGCACACACCTTTAATCCCAGCACTTGGGAGGCAGAGGCAGACAGATCTCTGTGAGTACGAGGCTAGCCTGGTCTACAATAACTAGTTCCAGGACAGGCTCCAACTTCAGAGAAACCCTGTCTGGAAAATACAAAAACAAACAAACAAACAAACAAATGAATAAATGATTTTTTAAAAAGCCCAATAGAAGCCAGGTGATGGTGGCACATGCCTTTAATCCCAGCACTCAGGAGGCAGAGGCAGGCATATCTCTGTGAGTTCAAGGCCAACCTCCTCTACAAAATTATTTCCAGGACAGCCCGGGCTGTTATACACAGAGAAACTGTGTATGTATGTATGTATATATACATACATATATATATTTATATGTGTGTGTGTGTATGTGTGTGTACACACTGTCCCAATATATATATATAACAAAAAAACAAAGAAAAACCACAATGGAACCATCTGTGGTATGGTGTTCACTCGATGAATAACATCTACAAAGAGAAAAAGTATATCTTCTTTATCTGGCTTTAACAGATAAACCTGAACTTAATGCAGTCTTATTTTTTAACAGATTTTATTTATTTGTTATGTATACAGTGCATGTATGCCTGCTATCCAGAAGAGGGCACCAGACCCCATTACAGATGGTAGTATGCCACCTTACTGGGAATTGACTCAGGACCCTTGGAAGAACAGGCAATTCTCTTAACCACTGAGCCAGCCCTCAGTGTAGTCTTAGTTTTACAGGGACTGCTCTAATACACTGCTACTTTGGTTTTTAATGTTACTAATGATTTGTTCTGCAGTTCTGGGTGTCCACTCCAGGGACCCACACATAACAAGGATTTTATGACCCATATACCTCAATAGTCTTGCTAGCAATTTTTGAAGTTTTTGCTCACAAATACAATCTGCCTGTCTCTTGTGATGAACAGTGGAAGCATCAGTTTATGTATCCCAAGAGGCTCACTATAATTGGAAACTTGTATTTTCAGGAAGGGATTCAAGAAAATATGATGAAATCAGAACAGATTTTCTGACTTAATTAGGGGCACACTGCACTGTAAGGTATTCCCTATCTTTTAGATGAAATCCTTTCTGAAGAAGACACACTTCACTAATCCTGTTGGGAAAGCAGTGAATATGACCAGAAAGAAATACTGCAGGCAGAATATGACATTTTCCAGATTTGCAATTTCCCACATAGTCTTGGACTTAAGGTGAAAATAGAAAAGTTTAGGCAATGACTTCCACATGGTCAACAGCTCTACTATCTGAAGATATGATAGAATGTATCACAGGAAGTAGACAGTTGTGTTTGGCCTAATATTACTGATTACAGCTGTAATCATTGTCAAGTGGATCTATTTGTGCTTCCTAACTCACTAAACTGAAATGAATTGTTAAATAATCAATTTTTCTCTCTTAGAACTGTCACAGCAAAAATCATAGCTGTAAAATGTATTTGGGGTCACATACATCCAACATTTCATTTGCAGATTTCCAGAAAATGAGTTCTTTTCTCATTACCTATATATTTTATTTAGGTTTTTTTGAGACAGATTCTCTGTAGCTTTTGGAGCCTGCCCTGGAACTCACTTGTCCCGCCCAATCTGCAAAACCCACTCTCCAATACAGGTGCGCGCTTCCCGAACCAAACCAAATATTGAGACTGGATCAATATCCTAGGAGTTGAACAGACACACACAGAGAGACCAGGCTCATTCACCCAAAGGGTAAATGACAACTTTATTAAGCACAAGTCGGGTATATATACTTGGGGGCAGAAGGATGAGAGCCCCCTTCCATCCGGGACAGGAAAAGAGGGTGCCAGGCACTAGAGAACTGAGGGGAGGGAGTGTCAGCAGCTGCGGTGTCAGACCTTTTAGGTGTGCATGGGAACCTTTGCTTGCAGGTGGAATTACCATATCAAAAGAGGACAAAGCTCTCTCTAAACTAATCCCCCAAGCTGGTGCAGCAAGCAGAGAAGGCATGAAGCTAGGAGAAAGACAGCCCTGCATAGCACCTCAAAGAAAGGGGAAAAAGCCCGGATACCAACACTCACTCTGTAGACCAGTGTGGCCTCAAGCTCACAAAGATCTGCCTGTTCTCTGTCCCTTGGGTACTGGGATTAAAGGCATGTACCACCACCACCTGGCCTCACTTCCTCTTTTAAAAAGGGCATTTTTACTTATTATTTGAGTATTCCAGGCATGTATACAGAAATATTCTCTTGGTATCATTCTGATTACTGCACAGTTCTTCTCTTCTCTACTGCTGAATCTCTGACCCAGATGCTGAAAAGATTGAGGCTAATTGTAAGTAAGGAGTTAGAGAAAAAAGCATGCAGGTCACTAATTTATATTATAAAATATTGTTCAAGCAATTTTTATATATTTATTATGTATTCAGTGTTCTGTCTGTATGTATCCCTACAGGCCAGAAGAGGGCACCAAATCTTATTACAGATGGTTATGAGCCACCACGTGGTTGCTGGGAATTGAACTCAGGACCTTTGAAAGAGTAGGCAAACCTCTTAACCATTAAGCCATCTCTCCAGCCCCCTTGTTCAAGCATTTTATCAAGAGGATATGAACTTCTAACGTCTCTAAACATACATTAACATTTTCATGGCCCACAATAGATAGATAGTTTATGAAGTAATCTTGGGTTTACTTAGATTTATTTATTTTCATTTTATGTGCATGAGTGATTTACCTCCATAAGTGTGGATGCAGCACATGACTGCCTGATATCTGTGAATATCAGAAGAGGGATTCGGGGCCCCTGGAAATGGAGACAGCTTTGACCCCCTCTGTAGGTCTTGTGAGCAAAAGCTGCATCCTCTTCAAGAGCATCAAATGCTGCAGACAACTGAGTCATCACTCCAGCCCCCAACCCTAACCCATAGAGGAAGTGCTCAGCTGATGACTCTCTATTTGTCTCTTTCCTTCTTGCCAGTTCCTTTAAACAAACAGGTTGTTAATCATCTTTATCTGAGTGAAAAAGTATAGGAAGTAAGTGTTCTTAACCTCTGAGCCATCTATCCAGCCCTCTTTTTCTTTTTAAAGAGAAAGAAAACATAATGTTTAGTAAATATGGAGTTTTGGGATATTTGGAGCATTTGTGAGGTTATAAAATTGATCAAAATACTGTATGAAGACATATTTCAAAAAAGATACTAAAAGAAAATGATTCAAATCTCTAAATAAAGAAATAGAAGATTTCAGAAGATGGAATATGTCTCATGCTCATGGACTGGTTGGAGTAATATAAAAAACATCATGATCATCCTAAATAAAGCAAACAACAGATTCAAATCCCCATCAAAATTTCAACATAATTCTGGTATTTTTTTTTAAGTTCTGGTATTTGGAGACATGGTTTCTCTTTATAACTCCCTTTGTAGTCCAGGCTGCCTTCAACTCAGAGTTCTGCCTCCCTCTGCTTCCAGAGTAATGTGATTGAAGGCATGCACCACCACTGCCAGGCATCTTCACAGATCACAAAGGGACAATTTTCAATTTCATATGAAAATACACACACACACACACACACACACACACACACACACACACACACACACCAAACCAGGATAGCCAAGACAAACCTGAATAATATAGAAACTCTGGGATGATGCACTAAAAGCTTTAGCAGTAAAAACAGCACAGCATTGGAAAAGCAGACACAATGATGAATTGTGTAGTTACTGGGCTAAAAATCAGCTAAAAAAAAATTGAAATATTGGTGGACTTCCTGCTCTAGGGTGTTAACTCCCAAATCAGATGTTTTGTTGATATGGCAGCCAGGGAGACAGACTGATCTTCAGAAGACAGAATGAAAGTGTGCTACAAAATTCTGTAAGTGGCATACATTCTCCAAACCGAGCTGTACCAGTGAAACACTGAAAGTATGGTTTGACCATTATGATTCAGTGTCTGCAAAACATTTATTTATTTATGCAAAAATGCAATAATTTATTAGAAAAAACTCACAAAAAATGACCATAAAAGACAGCTTTTCCTTACACTGTATGAAATGTCTTTCCCTAAGTCCCACGTCCTATTCTGTAGTTGTAATTCTCGCTGAATCCTTGCCTGATTATCAGGTAGGGTTGATGTTCTAACCCAATAATGACCCAGAATTTCCATATCTCAACTTCTCAGCCTCTCTTTATGCAAATGCTATGGTTTGGGCTCACAATATACACGTAAGAAACCAGGACATGACTAGAATTCCAGGTCTGAAATAGGGTGTCCACAATCAGCTCAGGGATAGTCAGCAATAGTTTCATGCAATCGAGCTTTGCTTAGTAATTATTTTGGACATACAAATCAGTTTAAAGAGTACTTATTCTTGTAAACATTGTTTAAAAGACAAAAAAGTTTATTTCCTCCAAAGGTGAGAAAAACTCCAATTAGTTTTTTGTTTGTTTTCGAGACCAAGTCTCTCTATAGCTTTAGAGCCTGTCCTGGAACTAGGCCTTTTAGCTGGCACACGCGTTTAATTCCAGCATTTGGGAGGCAGAGACAAGCGGATCTCTGTGAGTTTGAGGCCAGCATGGTCTGCAGAGCTGGAACTCCGCGGGGGGGGGGGTGTAACCGGAAGTGGGTGTGGTGGGCGGGGCCCGGAAGAATGGCTCCAAGGAACCAGGCTGAAGTGACAGGAAATCTCGCTAATCCCTTTTGGACTCAGGGAGCTGTGTCTGGAACTGGGTGAGGAATTCCCCGCTGTGTGTTCGGGGACCTGAAAACTCCCGGAGCCGCAGTCGCCGCGGGGCGGCCTGGGAAAACCAGCAGTCAGCAGCACAGTGGGGGAACCGCAGCCCGGGGCCCTGGAACCTCACAGGTCAGAGGAGCTGCGGGGCTGGGATCCAGGAGGAAGCGATGGGGCTGTGCTCGCTGAGGCTGCTCAGGTCACTATCAGCTCTCGCAGTCCTGCCCGTGGCTCTGACGGAGGCGGCGTCAGCTCACGTCTTCACCTGCAGCCAGGTGCTTTCTTATGTGCCACGCGCGTCCCTTAAACTTGTTCATCCGTCCGCCACAGTTTTCGCTCTTGCTCCTCGCAGGCTCTCTTACCTGGTCTCTGTCCGCCTCTCTCTCAGTCTCCACGCGAAAATGGCCTTTCGCTGTATTACTCATCCTCCTTCCCGAGCGTGTTCTCTTAGCGGCTACCCTGGCCTGCCTCCAAAGATACCCGGTTTTCCACTTCTTTAGCCTTATAGACACTGCTTTCAATATTATGTTGTCAGTATCTGTCCATTGTTGGTAAGTTTGAGATTCCATGAAGTGGGTCTTATTATGATTATTTTTCACTTATCTTACGGTTGCCAGATTATTCTGTCATAATATAATTCTTAAAATAATCTAGCAGAGCATTTGCATTGTGTGTTGTTTACAAACAGGGTTTTCTTTGCTATTGTGACTGTTCAAATGGTCCTAGAAGTTAAATTCATTCATGCTTTCTAGTTCCTGTTTTACCACTTGACTCTTCAAGAGCATGGCCCTTGTCCCTGAGACTAGGTAGCCCCGGAGAGGTTTGTAGATAGTAATCACATGAGAAACTAATGAGATATGATTAAACTGAAAATTATATTTTATGGAGTACCTCAGATACGTTTCTAAGCGTTAAGCAAGCCGTTTACTCCCCATTCTTTTCTGTCTAAGACATGCAGTCTAGGATGTAAAGACAGCATTCACAAATGTGTCTTGGTATGCTGTGTTCTTATGTTACACCTAAGGACCAGGCAAGCCTAACATGCATGCTGCGAGAGTATATCAGGCCACACTATTTTATAGTTAGCAAATGCACTTTAAACAAAATTATAAAGCATCTTTTAAGTATTTATGATCACTCACCTGTATCATAAAAATGTCTCTTTTGTTGGACTAGTGACCAACAATTTTTTTTTTTAAATTTCAGGATTTGCTGACATTTAGTGCTGTGACTGTGAACTTCTTGTAGGTGTGGGAATGCCTAGATCCTACTCACGGGGCTTTTAGCTGAGATCTCCTGTTGAAGAACTGCAGCAGCTGGGATTCTGAGGGTGAGAATAGTTTTTTTGCAGTCTCCCTTGCTTCTGCTCCGGGTTCCTGGGAAAACTACTGTGGATGTGTGGGAGTTGTGTGTGAATGAGTCTCACATCTCACAGAGTAAACTGAAATCCAAGGAGAAAGAGACATTTTTCTTTTCTTTCTTTTTCTTTTCTTTTCTTTTTTATTTTATTTTTTGTTTGTTTGTTTGTTTGTTTGGTTGGTTGGTTGGTTGGTTGGTTTTTCAAGACAGGGTTTCTCTGTAGCTTTGGAGCTTGTCCTGAAACTTGCTCTTGTAGACCACACTGGCCTTGAACTCACAGAGATCTCTCTGCCTCTGCCTTTAGTGCTGGGATTAAAGGCATATGCCACCACCGCCCGGCTAGAGACCTTTTTATTAATATTTTCTCTTTCCTTGATCTTTTTCCTTTTGGCAGATGTTAGCATCTTTACTTTTTGCTCCTTAAAAAGCTCCAAGTGCTTTCTGAAGACTCTTTCTCCTGTGCAGTCTCACATTGCTCAGCTGGACCTGCTCACCTGGGAATCAGAACAAAGAGCCCTGGATGGTGAAGAGAGGGGAGACAATAGCAAAGGATTCAGGTATGTTACAGTTTTTGAGGAAGGCGTAAAGAGACTGAGAAGGGCTCAAGTGACAGAAAAATAGGACGTGAAATTGGTTTTGCTACATTCTGTTTAATTCTAAATGATTCTAAAGAATTCCACGGACAGTAATCTCAGGATTGTCCTATTGGTAGGTGTTTGAAGACTGTGTATGTAAAAAAATTAATACTCAGAGGCAAATATAATTTTATTTGACATTGCATGGGAATGATGTCCCTCTCTAATTTCCATCTCTGGTTGTGTTTTTATATCACTATTAAGTGGTTTCATTACTATAATTTTTTAGAAGATTTATTTATTTATTTATTATATAGTGATCTACCTGCATGTATGTCTGCACACCAGAAGAGGGCACCAGATGTCATTATGGATAGTTGTGAGCCACTATGTGTTTGCTGGGAATTGAAATCAGGACCTCTGGAAGAACAACTAGTGCTCTTAACCTCTGAGCCATCTCTCCAACCCCCTCATTATTATAATTTTAACATGCCATTTAGTTGGGACTATTTAAGTCTCTTGGTTGATCCTGTACACAGGTTTTTTTTTTTAATGTTTTTTTGATTGATATTTATTGAGCTCTACATTTTTCTCTGCTCCCCTCCCTGCTTCTCCCCTCTCTTGTTCAACTCTCCCCTAAGGTCCCCATGCTCCCAATTTACTCAGGAGATCTTGTCTTTTTCTACTTTCTACTTCCCATGTAGATTAGATCTATGTAAGTCTCTCTTAGTGTCCTCATTGTTGTCTAAGTTTTCTGGGATTGTGGCTTGTAGGCTGGCTTTCTTTGCTTTATGTTTAAAAACCACCTATGAGTGGTATGTGATAATTGTCTTTCTGTGTCTGGGTTACCTCACTCAAAATAATGTTGTCTAGCTCCATCCATTTTCCTGCAAAATTCAAGCTGTCATTATTTTTTTTCTGCTGTGTAGTACTCCATTGTGTAAATGTACCACATTTTTCTTATCCATTTTTCAGTCGAGGGTCATTTAGGTTGTTTCTAGGCGTTGGCTATGACAAACAAAGCTGCTATGAACATAGTTGAACACATATCCTTGTGGCATGAGTGAGCATCCTTTGGATATATACCCAAAAGTGGTATTACTGGGCCTTGTGGAAGATTGTTTCCTAATTTTCTGAGAAATTGCCACACTGACATCCAAAGGGGTTGTACCAGCTTGCATTCCCACCAGCAATGCAGAAGTGTTTCCTTTCCCCCACAACCTTTCCAGCAAAAGTTGTCATCAGTGTTTTTGATTTTCCCATTCTTACAGGTTTAAGATGGAATCTCAGAATTGTTTTGATTTGCATTTCTCTGATGACTAAGGATGTTGAACATTTCCTTAAGTGTCTTTCAGCCTTTTTAGATTCCTCTGTTGAGAGTTGTCTGTTTAGGTATGTACTCCATTTTTTTATTGGATTATGTGATCTTTTGGTGTCCAATTTCTTGAGTTCATTGTGTATTTTGGAGATCAGACCTCTGTCTGCTGTGGGGTTAGTGAAGATCTTTTTCCATTCTGTAGTCTATCTGGAGGGCTGCTAAGCATTATTGGTTTTCTGTTTATGGTAATCTTTCTCAGTGATAGATATTGAAGCTTCCTGTATCATTGTCTATTTGCTTCTTACACGTCAGTCATTGATTGCTTCATGTAATTAGAAACTTATAAAATATATTCATATTGATCACATACCTGTCTGGAAATGGACCCTTTGATTATTTATTAATATTCTTTGTTTTTTTACATTTATAGATTTGTCTTTTCCTGTTACCTATCATAATCATGACCAACCCTATTCACAGGTAATCTTTATAACGTTTCTTCATTCTTAGCACTATGTATACTTATGTTTGAAGTAAATACTTTCATAGAAAGTATATATTTTGATTTTAGGACCATTTAGGGCCTATTTTGGTTTTAGTATTATCCTGTTTTCATGTTTGGTTTAACACATATATACATTTCAAGAAATCACTGAAGAAAATTATAAACACTTAACTATTTTGTTATTTTTCTGTATTATGTTTCTTTTCCTCTTTCTGTATTTCTATTTCATTGATAGTTTGCAATTTATTTTATTCCTTTAAAATTTGAGTAGTATCTTTACTATGTTTTATCTTTTTATTGTTTAGTTTTTCATAAAATTGCACACTGACTTGCCTGCTGGTTGCAGTGAGTTAGATTCCCACTGAAGAATACCGTCTCTGTATTCTTTGTTCAGCTTTTCTCTGTGTTTGCTGTTTAACACCCTGAGTGTAGTTACTGATTGGACAGAGAATTGTCAGTGTATACAAGAGGAGCATTTTCTTCATCAGTAAATGTGTGGAACATGTGCTATTTACATTTAGGCTATGCTACAGCTTTTTTGCATTGTCACTTTTTTTGGTTTATTTTTTTGATTAAAATATTTACTTTGCTTTTTTAACTTCTTGGTAAAATCTGGGCATATATGTATTGTAGTATAATATGTTTGCTAATAAATTTCACCATTTAGTATGCTGTTTCTTTATACTTTCAGGTATGCATTTTTTCAAGTTTCACACAGTCAAATTTAACCAATTCATTGATTTTTACCTATTTTCATTCTTTTATATGTGGATATGAACCTTTCCCTTCAACACAGGTCAATGATGCTGTCATCTGTACGATAAGTTTTTGGTATTTCCAGTTGGTCACCCAGGTTGGATTGGTTCTGGATCTGCTGCTCATAGTGCTTTAGGTGTCCACTCTTCTGTCCCTGCCATGGTGCTGTTGTTCCTCTAGTTCTACAGTATCATCTGAATCACAGCTGGGATGACTCAAGTTTTACTCTCTTTGTCCGGGCTTGCTCTGACTCTTAGGGTCTTTGTTATTTGTAAGTAATGTAAATTTGTATTAGTCTCCTTTCTGTACCTGTGAAGTAAATCATGGGTAGCTTGTTTGTCACAGATTTTGAGCTAATTATATGAATTTTGTAACACTGTCCTTCCCACAAGAATGCATTCTGTTCTATGTGCATGCCTATTTTTCCCATCTTCCAGTGTTATCCTCTATTCTTTCAGTGAATTCAGGTTTCTATTCCAATGATCTCTCTTGTGCTGTGTTAGTTTTTTTCTTTTTTTTAAACTATTGTTTTGATTGTTTACTGCTCGGTTTGAATTATATAATAGAAGCAAAAATAGATAGTATAAATCTTCTCTAATTGGTTGGTTGAGTACATGAAAAAACAAAAGTTCTACCTCCAAACAGACATTGATATCTCCTCTTAAGTTTTATTTCTATAAATTTTGTTCAATTTTGATAATAAAATATTGATATTTAATGAAAGCACATTTTAATTTGCTTGTTCTTACCCTCTGGTCACGCCCTGTCTTTTCCATGGGTAGACGTGTTTTCTTCCCTGTTGTCCTTCTCATATTTCATGTATGATTTGGGGCAGGTTTAGGCTGTGTACCAGGCTGTAATGTGTTAATAATTCTAATTGTCATGTCATATGGCAAAAGAGTTTTTCATGTGTCACCTTCCTATCCTCCAGCTCTTAAATCTTTTATCTCCTCTTCTGTTATGTTCCCTGCAATTTAGATGTGGGGATATGTAATTCCCATCATAGACTGTACAGTTAGCATTCAGTTTTTCTCAGTTTTTGATGAGGTATAATTCTCTGAAATAACTATTGTCCGTTGAAAACAGTTTCTCAGACCCTTGCCGAAAGCAGCACCAAGCTGTGGTGTGATCAGAATCAGTAAAAGGCAGTTTGAATATTTGTACATGTAGCAGCATGTCATTAGTGAATTCTGTGTTAGAGCATTTCACTTTCACATCACAGGCTTTTGGCCATCCATGTATTTCCTTCTGTGAATCTGCTTCAGATCAAACCAGAAGACCTGTTACCCACAAAATAATCATGCTGCTATCACACCAATGGGCTTGTTTCGCCTCGCAGGCTGGGATTATAGCATACAGCATCCAAATCTGATTGGCCTTTGATAACTCTGCCCCCTTCCCCAGCTTGCATAACATTTTTGACACTATGAGTGCTACCATGTTTGTATTGGGAAACAATTCAGGTTCTTGATTTAACACTGCTAAATCTGAAACACAGTATCTTTTACCGGAGCAGGAATTTTTGATTGGCTGCCGATAGCGCTGACATTTCTCAGCCTGTATGTTATCCTGGTATTCTCCCATGAAACTCATGCATTGCTGTACCCATTTTTCCTTGCCATTCTGATGCTGATCATGAGCCCCTGTGCATCAAATTTTAAATATTGTAAATTCACCACAACTTTCTATTTAACCTGGCTCTCAAAATTCTGTTGTGCTGTCACTAAATTTTCATTTACATGAGCTGAGGCATATCCTGATCTTTTCACTCTTTTTGTGGTTGTTGAAGAGTAGTGTTCTAGTAGTGTATTTTCATTATCCATTTTCTTCGGTACTGCGGCTATTACAAAGTTCCTGGAGCTTTCTAAAGTGTGCGCAGTTACTCATCATCCTCTGTTAGTCTAGTTATCCATGTGTTCATTGCATTAGTCCCCTTGTATTTCATGTGTGTTTGGAGGCAGATGTTTGTATCAAGGTAAAGCCAGCTTTGTGTGATGATGGTCTAGCATTCCTTTTCCTTCAGTTTTTGACAATATTTTTCTTTTCAGGGTTAGTGTAGGAATTTGTAAAGGAATTAGGGAAAGAAGGGAACCCCCGCACCCTGGCCCCCCCAAAGCATATCCAAACACCTGTTTTTACAGAGAGAAATTTTATTGAGCAGGAAAGAAAAGATAAAATGACCACTTTCTGTCTCTGGCAGAAAAACAGCAGTAAATGACTTCGCAGGTGGAATATTTTGTTGTTGTTGTTATTTTGTTTTGTTTTTTTGAGACAGGGTTTCTCTATGTAACATTTCTGACTGTCCTGGTACTCATTTTGTACACCAGACTGGCCTCGAATTTAGAGATCTACCTGCTTCTGCCTTCTGAGTTCTGGGATTAAAGGCGTGTGCCACCATTGCCCAGATGCACGTGGTTTTTTGTTGTTGTTGTTGTTGTTGTTTGTTTGTTTTTGGACAGGCCCTAAATATCTTTATTGTCAAACAGCACATATAGATTTCATCTTTTCTATGTTCTCTGCATGTAGCACTAAGTGAGCAAGCAGAAAAAACATGGCAAGCAGCTTGCATGAGGCACGGGTGAGAACAAGAGCCAGGCTTGTGAATAAAAAGGATTCATTTTCAAGTCCACTTTGTGAACAGATGTCATGATTTTCATGGCCAGGACCATCGGTATGCTGGGAGCCCAAGCATCTCATCAGCTCAAACAAAAGAGAAAACGCCATTCCAGGGAAAAAGGCCCCCATATTCCTTTTCACCCAGGAATCAGAGACAGACAGAGCCTGCTGGCTTTTCATAGCAAAACCTGTCTAGATCGCGTCAGTGCTGTGCCATTATCAGAGAGTATGTTTCTTCTCATGGGGGCAAATTGAAATTGCAGTGGAGCCACTTTTATTCCCTCGCATTTGTGTGTAGAGAAATGCATTTCTAACAATCGGCCAGAAGAAAGGGGAAAGTTATCATCTCTTCAAACAACTCAGAGAAACGTTCTAAACAGGACATATAGTCGATGCTAAAGCTCCAGTTAAATTGCTCAATTAAAAATGAATTTAATAACTGACAAGTGCCAGCTGCCATCCTGCCAGCCCTGTGAATGGGAAGAATTAGGTTCCCTCCAACTGCTGCTGACACCAGCTTTCATTAGAAGAGCAGCCATTTATTTCCACTAATGTGAAATTGAGTCTTTGTTTACAAGATGCCTAAGGAGCATGATAATGGATCCAAATGCCGAAATTGGCAGCCTGCGCCTTGCATGGTTGCTGGTTGAGTGGGCAGTTTTAAGGCAGCTTCCAAATCAGTGGTTTTCAGTCTTGTGAATTTTGGAGTGCCTCTGATAGCAGTGTGCACCTAAGACTGCATGAATCATGCTTTCCATGACAAGGCCTTGCAAGTGTACTTTGTCTAGCCAGGCGGCCCAGGTATGGGCATCAGTGAGCATGGCACAGGACTGGATGTCTCTGTGCATTGGGCTGGGAAGGTACCCGTATGCTTTCTGCTCTTGGACTGATGGCCTAACTGGATCTTATTTTTAGCATGATATTGATGTATCATGAGAAGGGTTTTGGCTTTTGTTAAATTGTCAGCTGGCTTCCTTGTAACTTTGATACAGAGCAGGTGGAATTCTTAAGAAGAGAAAAAGGGGAAACTTTGTGTTAGAATGGGCTCCTTTGGTAAAGGAGACAGTGGATGAGGGAGAAGGGGAAGGTAACAAAGGAAAGGGGGCAGGGATATTTGTCCTAGAGGGACAGAACACTGCCTCTGAATAGAGGGGACAGAGTAGTGACACATAGGCAAATGTGAGTTCATAAAGGTAAAGGGGGAAACCCCATGTTGGGAAGAAGTGATTAATTTGACATATTAAATAGTTGAACAAAAGGGGGCTTCTGATTGCTAGACTTCAATTTTTCCATTGCTGGACCTTGGGAGAAACCTCGTGAGAATGAAGTGGCCAAATAAGGGAATAGCCCTTGTTGGCTAGATCTAGGGATGTAATCTAATGGGAGAGAGAGCGTCCTAAATTACTTTTCTAATTGACATTATTAATAAATAGAGAAAGTAGTAATTTTGTGTGTTAGTTTTGTTCTTTTTGATAATGTGTGAAACACTTAGTAAATCTAACATTTTCCTGTAGTGACGCTGGAAAGTTTTTGCATGATCACATCATCTTTAAAAGAAAATTTGGTACCTTTCCTTTCTGTTTTTCTTGGTTTTCCTTATTCAGGATTTTCTGACTTACTCTTATGCCTCTAGATTCACTAAGACTGGAGAGCATATGTTGTCTTACTCTCCTTTTAGTTTTTCTGTTATTGCTATTAATCTTTTCCCCCTGCGCTGTACTGTTGGCGTCATTGTAGCGTACCTTCCCTTTACTGTGTTCCACTGTGTTACATTTCTTCATAGTTCCTTAAGGAGTTTATCACACAATCTCTTGATATTTGTCTTATGAAATATTTCTTAATACTTATATTTTCATATTATGGGACTCTTATTCATGATTTGTTTTTTTAATATTTTTGTGGGTAAAATTAGAGGTAGTAATTTTCTTATGTCTGATAAGAATGGTAATTTTCTGGTTTTATGTGTTGGAAATAATCTGTTACTCCCCAGCTCTCCTGTTCATCTATTCCTTTTGTAAAGTGCCTTGTTTTCTGAGTTGTCATGCTTAATTTTCCTCTGATTTTTCTATGTAAACCTTGCCTCAAATTATCATCTGCAGTGCAGCTTGTGAGTGGATGGCCTTATTCGTTTTATAACTTTTATTATGCACTTCCTTCTTCATGAATTTTAAGAGCCCATGTTTCTGTGTGCAGTGATAAGGTTCATAGTCATTTTATTTCATCACTGACATCCCTGAGCAATTTATAGAAATGTAGAATTAGAAGAGACTCGTTTTCTTGAAACCTAATAGTAAATATTTTAGCACCCAGAGAACACAGATTATGGAAGTGTTATGTGATTTGCTCTTGCCAGAGAGTTGCTTTGTCTGTGAGGAGATGAAGGTTGCAGTATTATGGTTTCTCTTTTTGCAATATTATGTCACACAGTGATGATGACTATGTTGACACCTGAAATGTACTTGTCTCAGGACACCTTCTATTCAGAACTCAGTGGTTAGCTCTGATTAGAAAATTCTTATTTTTTTTCTTTATCTTTTGTTTCCTTATTAAGGGGCATAAGCACTGCTGTGTCCACTTTTGTGTGGCATTATGTGGAATATAATAGTGGTGGTGGACGACTTTAATCCTAGCACTCGGGAGGCAGAGGCAGGTGAATCTCTGTGAGTTCGAGCCCAGCCTGGTCTACAAGAGCTAGTTCTGGGGCAGGTCCCAAAGCTACAGAGAAACCCCGTCTAGAAAAACCAAAAACCAAAAAACAACAAAGAATTTTCCAGAGAATACTTAGTGCTGCACATAAGCCATCAGTTTTCAAACATAAACGAATGTCCCACAGTCATTCAGTCCCATAGAAACCTACATTAATTATAAATTGTTTGGTCTATTAGCTCAGGCTTTTTCTTATTAGCTTATTCTTACATCTTACATTAACCCATAATTCTTGTCTGTGTTAGCCACATGGCTTGTTACCTTTTATCAATGAGGCATTCTGATCTTGCTTTCTCTGTGTGGGGGTGATGACTGTAGACTGAGCCTTTTCTCTTCCCAGAATTCTCTTGTTCCGGTCACCCTGCCTATACTCCTGCCTGGCTACTGGCTGATCAGGATTTATTAAACTAGTAAAACTGACAAATCTTTACAGGGTACAAGACCATTGTCCCACAGCACATTACTCCCTGTCCCGCGCTACCGTCTCGCCAGCAAGAACCACGCGGTACACATAGGATCCTTCTGCAGAAAAGCTTTATGTCTCTTGGGAGCTAGAGCATAAGCCACATGGCGGAGACCCAGATAAGATGGAACCCATCCCTTATAAAGGAAACAGATCCTGCTCTGGACGTGTCTTTTCTTGGATTGGTTAACTGCTCCCAGTCCCAGGTGAAACCTCGGGAGTAGGCAGGGACGCAGCGGTAGAGAGTTACAAAGCACGTGCGCTGAGATTAAAGGCGTGTGCCGCCACACCTTGGGGTCACAGAGGTCAATCTCTACCTTTGTTCCTAGAAGCAATGGAGAATGTGGTCCGGCCCTCCACATATCCCCCTTTTTTTACTTCTTTGCAGAAAGGCAACTCCCTAGGAAGGTAAAGATAGAGGTCGCACTTCCCAAAATGAAAACATAAAAATGGGCTTACACGGAATCTGTCCCTAGGCTCATGACACCTGGAACCTATCCGGCCTGCCCTCTGCCATTTTTCTGGGAAAGGGAATATACAGCAGAAAACCCTTAAGCAGAGCGACTTATCTCTCAGAGAGGGCCATTCTCTGTGCGATGCTCTTCAGCTCGACAACCTTCAGGGCTAGCTAAGCCAAGCACTCCACCCTGTGCAATGGACCACAGTCCTAGGGGTGCAGGAGCTGGTTGGCTTAAACCCTACTGCTTTAGATAACCACACATCAGTAGAGGCCCCCTGTTTCAGGGCAGCCAGCGCTTGTGCAATAACCACTTTGTCCCTACAATTTTAGGATTTGAGTCAGCAGACCATCCAGAGGAGAAACACTATTCCATAGCAGGACCGTTCCAAACATTCCAACCCCCACCCATTCTTTGAAGTAGGGGATGAAGGACACAATCCAGGACTGGAATCCTTTGGCCAGGCTTATGTCCACTCGCGTGGAGTTGATTGTCACGATGGACCATCTCAAGGAGGACAGCAAATCATCAAAATTCTCCTGCAAGATACAAAGACAATTCTCGGGACAAGTTAGCCACTTTTATAAAGTTCTCATATGGTACACTGGTCACACATAAGGCTGGAGTTTTCCATTCACAGCCCAATTGGGCAAGCTGTCATAAGATATCCACCTGTTCTTGTACTAGGTTAATTATTTGATTAAGAACCATTATTTCACCTCTAATAGATGTATCTATGGTAGCCTGCTGATCTAGGGCTGTAGCCACTGTGGTAGATAACTGATTGAGGGTCTCTGTTTTTCATGGTATAGGCCGTGCTGTCCCAGTGGCGCCTAGGAAAAACCCAGGCCCTGTTTGCTGATATTAGGTTTAGGATTTATTGGCTCCCGTATTCCTTGCCAGTAAGGTGGCCTCGGGCTCCAGAGCCCGCCCGTCATCCAAGGGCTGTGTGCGGCCCTGGACCTGCTCGCTGCGCGGCTCCCCGTGTCCCGCTGTGCGGCTCCACCCCCAGGCGCCCCTGCCTTCCCCGCGGGGCTAGCCTAGTTCTCTGAGGCTGTGTTGGTGGCGGAGTGTGGCGGGAGCCGACACTCAGACCGAGGCGGCACAGGCAGCAACATCTCAAGGTCCGCGCCAGAGCCGCTGCGGCTCAAGGGGCCAATGGGAGAGGCGGCGAACAGGGCCGCTTTCCTACTAGCCAACTCTCAACACCTGTGCCACAGCAAAAGCAGCTGTAAACAAACTCTCACAGACCCAGCCAACGACCCAATCACTTTAAAAATCTAAGGGCTTTTTGCATCTACCTCCCTGTGGATCCTGAAACATTAGATTTAAAACCAAATAGTTGTAAGCTGCCATGTGGTCACTGGGGAATTGAACTCACGACCCTTGGAAGAGCAGGCAGCATTCTTAACCCCTATGCTATCTCTTCAGTTCCTTATTCAGATGGAAAATCTCTCGGGCTAGTAGCCAGCATTGTTCGCCCCGCCCGTTGCCCCAGGCTATAGGTCCGCCTTTATTACCTAGGATCAGCACAGCTTAGCTCAGCCAAGCGGAACAGAAGCCACTCCAGCTTCAGAGCCCCTCACAGTTTTAGGCACATTGCAAGCCTTCTGGCCTGGCAGCTTGTGGCACCGTTCTCATTCTTGGTACTGCTGTGATACCCTCCAGGCCAGGCACCAACTGAGCCTGCGCAATATGCCTCCCACCATAGCCACAGAGCAAAGCTCCGCTCCAGCCGCCCTCCAGCCCCAGCTGCACCCACTCCGAGCCCAAACCGGTGCACGGAGCAAAGCTGAACTCAGAGAAGCAGGCTTGAAAGGACCTCATTTAATCTTTAAGGGAATTTGGGCGTCGTTTAGTCTCTTTGGCTGCTTCCTGCTGTTATTGGGCCGCTGAATTTTAGGGGTATACATTACAACATTTCAGGAGGTCTCGGTGATTCAAACCACGTAAATCCCAAGTACACCCTTAGGCTCTCCCCCTCCGTGGAGACGAAAACAGAACCTCTCCCCCACAACATCACACTCTCAAGCCCATGCCTTAAATCTAAACTACCTTTTTTAGCAGCTCCCAAATTCAAATATCCCTCTCCTGTCCAGTACACAAAAAACAACACGAACAACACAACACAAAGCCTTCGACCCTGTAAATCAGCCTTCTCCCCCATCTCCACTCTCCCAAAATCACCGGGAGGTCCTTTTTAACTTATTTTTTTTTTCTCCCCCATTCTTTACCGGAGGGTCCTTTTTAACTTATTTTCTTTTCTGTCTCCCCCATTCTTTACCGGGGGGTCCTTTTTAACTTATCTGGGTGCGCGCACAACCTCCCACTGCTGCTCAGTTTCTGATATGCTCTCTGGACTTTAGAGCGTACCTCTCTAAGCATGCATGCCTACAGTTCTGAATCCTCCTTGTGTCCAAGGGGTCTCCGGTGGTGCAAAGTTCTTCTTTTTCCCGGGTATCAGCACCAGATGTCCCGCGCTACCGTCTCGCCAGCAAGAACCACGCGGTACACATAGGATCCTTCTGCAGAAAAGCTTTATGTCTCTTGGGAGCTAGAGCATAAGCCACATGGCGGAGACCCAGATAAGATGGAACCCATCCCTTATAAAGGAAACAGATCCTGCTCTGGACGTGTCTTTTCTTGGATTGGTTAACTGCTCCCAGTCCCAGGTGAAACCTCGGGAGTAGGCAGGGACGCAGCGGTAGAGAGTTACAAAGCACGTGCGCTGAGATTAAAGGCGTGTGCCGCCACACCTTGGGGTCACAGAGGTCAATCTCTACCTTTGTTCCTAGAAGCAATGGAGAATGTGGTCCGGCCCTCCACAACTCCCTTCTTTTCTTTTGGAGAAAGAAGGCCCTCTCTGGCCTATGTTTTTCTTTTTCTCTCCCTCAAGGTTTGTATTACAAGGGCAAAATTCTGAAGAGTTGTATCAATGTTTCTATTTCTTGATTTAAAATCATATTTTATTTACATATATGAGGGTTTATCTGCATATTATATATACTGCATGATGCGGTATGCATCTCCATCCCTGAGGTCAGCACCAAACCCTTGGCACTGAAGTCAGACACTGTAGCTAATTGACTTTTGTTTAGAGAGAATTAAATTTCTCTGCAGTAATAGCAAGTGCCCTTTATCTCTGAGCCATGTCTTCAGGCTCCAGGTTTATATTTCTGGTGAACACTTTTGATAGCATATAACCCTGTGTATTCCAGTTTTTGAAAAATGAATGTTTAATCATAAATACTTATCTAAGCTTAAATCATGTTAGATGAATGAGCTCAAATACTGAAGTGAAGAATAAAGTTGAAATTAAGAGGCTTAAAATTTCATCTGAGTCAATCACATGAGCAATAATATATTCAAAATTAATGAAGAGTTAGAATATTTCTCACTCTATTTAAAACATTTGTTTTGGTAATAGAAAATATTTGTACTACATCTGAATGCACTATCATATAGGCCATGTATATTTCTAATTATTCTGTACTGGAATACTGTGTGGAATTCATGAAATTGTTATTTATCTGTATTATTTATGTCAACAATTTGAAAATGTAAATAACATTAATGTTGTATAATTCTGCTTTTTCTATTTACTTCATGGTTGTAAATATTTCTCAAAACGTATCTTCTCAAACTTGGGTGTTTGGAACTTTGGATGTGTGCAATGATTTTAAACTCCTTACTCTCAAGAAAAAAATGACTTAAATCATCCATAATTTTTGCATTCCAGCCGGGCGGTGGTGGCACACTCCTTTAATCCCAGTACTTGGGAGGCAGAGGCAGGCAAATGTCTATGAGTTCGAGGCCAGCCTAGTCTACAAAAGCTAGTTCCAGGACAGGCTCCAAAGCTACAGAGAAACCCTGTCTCAAAAAAAAAAAATTGCATTCCATGGTCTACCGATTTGTTCTAGAAAGGGAGCATCATTATATCAAGGCCTCAGGATCTCCACTGAACCTTTTAGATTAGAGTCAGATAAATCCAGCTTCAAACAGGATTGATCTAATGTCCATATTCAAGTAAGATCAGCTGTTGTATAATTTCAAAGCATACCTTTAATCGTTACAACTTTAACATCTGAGTTGTGGTTCTGGAATTCTGTTTCTTGTCAACACATACTTCATAAAGGTACTTTCCTGTATCTAGACCACAAATGTGTATATTATATTCCCTAAAAATTGGGTGATTGCAAGACTATTATGTCACCCTGTATTTACAGAGATTGAAAATACAATAAAGACTGAATAGTTTAGAAAATATCTTTTATTAAACTTAAATTGTAATTTTTATTTTATATAGATATATCCCTGAGTGTTTGTGTGTGTGCACGTGTACTGTGTATGACCCCTACCTATAAGGTTCATCCGAGAGCATTGGATCTCCTGGATCTGAGATTAAATTCTGTTTTATAGTACCGTAAGTGAAAACTTCAAACTGGACACAAATTTTCAAATTTATTGATTGTGGCACATCTTTTTTTCTGCTACTCAGGTCTTAGAGTACATCAGAAAATTCCTGGAGGAGGGAGTCCTAATGGATGTTTGCAATGTAGTAAGTCAAGTCTTTCTATACATTGTCTCTGAACGAATAGCAACACAGCACTTCTAGAAAATTCTTGACCTCTAAAACTTGCCATGCCTCATATATATCATAGACACGTCTCCGTCTCTAATTCTTTAGGTCTCTTTTACTCAAGATATCATTTGTGGAGCAGTGCATGGTAAATAGATAATTCTCCGTTGCAGGGTCTGTTATCCTTCAGAGATGTGGCTGTGGACCTCTCTCAGGAAGAATGGGAATGTCTAGACTGTGCTCAGAAGGCATTGTACATGGATGTGATGTTAGAGAATTACAACAATCTACTCTTTGTGGGTAAGGATTCTCTTATTGTAGAATTTCTGATTTATCCTTTTCATTTACCTAATTTGTATATGTGTAACTCTTTGAACCTAGATAATCCCAGAAATGAGGAAAATTCTGGTTACAAACATAACTTTTTAATAGTGCTTTACTTACATTTTTCTGTGTTTTCTAGAAGAGTAACCAATCCTATATTCTCTGTGGTCTTTTTAGCCCTCCTATGTAATATAGAAAGAATATTTCAAAGTTCAAAAAATATTGACTGCTCATAGCAAGGTAATGTATTGCAGAACTCATAATAATTAGAATGTTTTTATTTTGCTACTGCATTAAACTCTTCCTATTTCTGATTATAAACAATGCAAAAGGTTTTAGAAACAAACTGCTGTTTGTGCGAATGCTGTTTTTGTTTATTTTTGAGATGTGGTTGCTATGTTTAGTTTGGTGCAGTATTATTTTTAATATTTACACTTTGGAGGCTGAAGTGGGAGGACTTGGTGAGTTCCTTGCTAACCTGGAATTAGCTGACATAAGTTGTACGGTGTGACTCTGTCTCAAAAACATAAGAAATAGTGAAACATTCTTCATATGACCCTTTACAGAGCTTATTTCTCAAATTCTTTACTGTTCAAACACCTGTTTGTCTTATGAAGTACAAGGTACCATGTTTAGATAAGAATGAGAAAGCTATGCATGGAACTGATGTAGATCCTCTACATATGTATGACAATTGTTTAGTTTGAAGTATTTTTGGGACTCCTATCAATTGGATCAGGGCATTACCTGACACTTTGGCTTACTATTGGGAAGCTATTTCTCATAATGGGTTGTGTTGCCCAGCCTTAATACAAAGGGAGGAGCTAAGTCCTACCCAAACGTAATATGTCAGTACTTTGTTGACACCCATGGAAGGCCTGCCTCTTTGAGAACAGAAACAAGGATGCCTTGATGGGAGGATAGATGGGAGTCAGGGAGAGGTATCAGAAAGAGAGGAGGGAGTTGACACTACATTCAGAATGTCAAATAAATGAAAAATATTGATAAAAGGATGAAGGGAATGAGTTGGCCATTATTAGCCCTTGTGATTTGATATAAATCAGATTGGGAATTCTTGATTTAATTGATTAAATTGAGCATCCATTTAGTGATTATGAAGTAGAAAAGTCCTCTATTAAGAGCTCTGTCCCTGAAAGTTACTAGTTTATATGTCATAGAAAACCTAAGAAACCATCATTTGGTGAATCTGTTGCTCATGCATTAATTGTTATTATTTACAATTGTACTAATTTTTCAGAGAACCATCGCATATGTGGTAAATGTGGGAAGGTCTTGTATCAAGGCACAAAGCATTTTATTCATGATCATGAAAATATCCAAGAGAAGTTGTATAAATGTAATGAGCCTTGCAAAGTGATTCATGAGTCCTGCCAGTGTATATCTCATAACACAAGTGATACTGCAGAAAATTACAAGTACAGATTTAGTAACCACAGAAATGCCTCTGGTGAAACCTTAAACCTCAACAGACACAAAAAAGGAAATGCTGGAGAAGAACCTTGCAAATATAAAGACTCTGTAAACTGTTTCCATCTGTGTTCCATCATAAGCCAAAATCGAAGAACTCACACAGAAAATAAAAAGCACAAAAATACCAAGTATGATAAATATTTTGATTCTAAACATAAATTCAAGCTAAAACAAACCAATAGTGGAAGAAAATCACACCAATGCTGGAAATGTAGGAAATTATTCAAGACTCACTCAACTCTCATTAAGCATCAAAGAACACATGCTATAGAAAAAACCTATAAATGTACAAAATGCAGTAAATCCTTTCTGCATTTTTCGCAACTCAAAGTACATTACAAAATCCACTGTAGAGAAAAACTCCACAAATGCTCAGAATGTGGTAAGTGCTTTTGTCACACCTCAGACTTGGAAAGACATTACAAGATCCACATTAAAGAGAAACCTTACAAATGTAATGAATGTGACAAATCCTTTCTGAGTGCCTCCTATCTTAGAATACATCAAAGAATCCATACAGGAGAGACTTACAAATGTAGTGAATGTGACAAATGCTTTACCACAAAAGATCGTCTTAGAAGTCATCAGAGAATCCACACAGGAGAGAAACCTTACAAATGTAGTGAATGTGACAAATCCTTTCCCCAGAAAGTTCATCTTATGTCTCACCAGAGAACTCATACAGGAGAGAAACCTTACAAATGTAGTGAATGTGACAAATGCTTTACCACAAAAGACCATCTTCGAACTCATCAGAGAATCCACACAGGAGAGAAACCTTACAAATGTAGTGAATGTGACAAAAGCTTTACAAGTGCCTCAAATCTTAGATCACATTTAAAAAGACACACAGGTGTGAAACCTTACCAATGTAATGAATGTGACAAAAACTTTAAAAGTGGCTCAAATCTTAGAATTCATCAGAGAATACATACAGGTGAGAAACCTTACAAATGTAGTGAATGTGACAAATCCTTTACAGAGAAAGGGGCATTTAGAAATCATCAGAGAATACATACAGGAGAGAAACCTTACAAATGTAGTGAATGTGACAGATCCTTTACTGAGAAAGGGACATTTAAAAATCATCAGAGAATACATACAGGAGAGAAACCTTACAAATGTAGTGAATGTGACAAATCCTTTGCCAAAAAAGTGGCATTTAGCGTTCATCAGAGAATACACACGGGAGAGAAACCTTATAAATGTAGCAGATGTGAAAAATCTTTTGCTGGGAGAGGCAATCTTAGAACTCATCAGAGAATCCACACAGGAGAGAAACCTTACAAATGTAGTGAATGTGACAAATATTTTAACACAAAAGACAATCTTAGAAGTCATCAGAGAATCCATACAGGAGAGAAACCTTACAAGTGTAGTGAATGTGACAAATCCTTTACCTGGGACTCATCTCTTAGGATACATCAGAGAACACATACAGGAGAGAAACCTTACAAATGCAGTGAATGTGACAAATCCTTTACCACCAAAGCCAGTCTTAGAACTCATCAGAGACTACATACGTTACAGAAACTTTAGAATTGTGGCAAATGTGAGAAATCTTTTTTGGTTGGTACAACTCTTAGAATATGTTCTGGGATATTTGGTCACATTGTAAAACCCAAGTGTTAATAACCACCTTGGATCAGGAGCAAGAACCCGGAACTAGTTGACAAGAATTAGCTATAGAGAGTATGAAGCAGTATGGAAGACTGATAGATGCACGGGAAAGAGTAGGAAGTGACTTAGGGTTTGCAATCTTCTGAATAGAGATGGTTGAAGAGACACTCTCTTCCTGGGTCTCTGGCCAAAAAGGAAGTTCATTGGTTGCTTCTTGGACTTTCTGAATTAGCAGGTTTTCACCCTAACATCTGACTACCATGTCTTTATTGGTAAATAGAAAAATAGAGATATAGTTAAAAACTATGCATGGTATCTATGGCAGAGCCAATGACAGTAGAACCAAAAATCCCACCAAGCCACAGCCTAAGCAACAATGTTTAATGCTAGTCCATGACACCACACTCAGATGTAACTGTTAGACTTATGGGAGAACATTAGCACATCAGAGAATATATACTAAAGAGAAGTCTTATGAATGTAATAAATGAGAAATCCTTTACTATTTGCTCATTCATTAGAAAACAGTAGAGAATTCATTCGTGAGAGGAACATTACAAGTTTAATTATCTTAGTTTGGGTTTTATGGCTCTGAAGAGACACCATAACCATGAAAATTCTTTTATTTTTATTTTTTATTTGATTTATTTTTTAAGGAAAACAATCTATCTTTTCGTTTTACATACCAATCCCAGTTCCCTCTCATTCCCCTCCTCCCATTCCTCTACTTATCCCTCCCAACCCAATCCATTCCTCAGAGAGGGTAAGGCACATTGTTATGGGGAAAGGTCCAAGGCCCTTCCTACTATATATAGGCTGAGCAAAGTATCCATCCAAAGAGCCAATACAAGCAGTAGGGATAAATCTCGGTGCCACTGCCAGTGATCCTGCAGTCTGCCCCAGCCACAAAACTGTTATTCATATTCAGAAGGACTAGTTTGGACCTATACTGGTTCCTTTCTTGTTCAGCTGAAGTTGGTGAGTTCCCATTAGCTCAGTTAACCTATTTCAGTGGGTGTCCCCATCATGGTCTTGACCTCTTTGCTCATATTCTCACTCCTCCCACTCTTCAATTGGACTTTAGGAGATCAGCCCGGTGCTCCGCTGCAGATCTCTGCTTATGTTTCCATCAGTTGCTGAATGAAGCTTCTATGGTAACATTTAAGATATTCATCAATCTGATGACAGGGCAAGGCCAGTTTGGGCACCCTCTCCTCTGATGTTTAGGGTCTTAGCTGGGGTTATCCATGTGGATTCCTGGGAATTTCTCTAGTACTGGGTTTCTTGATAGTCCCATACTGGCTCCCTCAATCAAAATATCTCTTTTCTTGCTCTCATCTCTGTCCCTCCTCTATCTTGACTATCCCATTCCTTCAAGTTCTTCTCCTTCCCTTCCACCCTGCCTCTGCCCCCACCCCCATGCTCCCAATTTTGTCAGTTATCTCATCTATTTACCTTTCCAGATAGATCTATGTATTCTTTTTAGGGTTCACCTTGTTACAGCTTCTCTAGGATGATTAATTATAGGCTCACTATTCTTTGCTTTATAGCTAGTATCCACTCATGAGGAGGTACATACTGTGTTCTTCTTTCTGGGTCTGAGTCACCTCACTCAGGACTTTTCCCCCATCCATTTGCATGCAAATTTCAAGATGTCAGTATTTTTTACCACTGAGTAGTACTCTAATGTGTAAATGTGCCACATTTACTTTTTCCATTCTTTGTTTAAGGGGCATCTAGGTTGTTTCCAGATTCTGGTTATTACAAATAATGCTGCTATGAACATAGTTGGACAGATGTCCTTTAGTTTGATTGATCATCTTTTGGGTATATGCCCAAGAATGGTATTGCTGGGTCCTGAGGTAGGTTGATTTGCAATTTTCTGCGAAACTGCCATACTGATTTCCAGAGTGGTTGTACAAGTTTTCATTCCCACCAGCAATAGAGAAATGTTCCCTTTACTCCACATTCTGTCCAGCATAATCTATGATTAGTGTTTTTGATCTTATCCATTCTGAATGGTGTAAGATGGTATCTGAGAATCATTTTGATTTGCATTTCCCTGATGGCTGAGGATGTTGAGCATTTCCTTAAGTGTCTTTTGGCCATTTGAGATTTTTTTTCTGATGAGACTTCTCTGGTTAGGGCTGTACCCCATTTTTTAATTGGGCTGTTTGGAATTTTGATGTCTAATTTTTTGAGTTCTTTATATATTTGGGAGATCAGTCCTTTGTCTGATGTGGGGTTGATGAAGATCTTTTCCCATTCAGTAGACTGCCTTTTCATCATATTGACTGTGTCCTTTGCTTTACAGAAGATTCTCAGTTTCCAGAGGTCCTATTTGCTCTCAGTGTCTGTGCTGCTGGTGTTATATTTAGGAAATGGTATGCTATGTCCATGGATTGAAGGCTACTTCCCACTTTTACGTTTGTCAGGCTTGGTGTAGTCAGTTTTATATTGAGATCTTTAATTCATTTGGACTTGAATTTCATGCATCGGTATAGATATGGATCTATTTTCATTTTCTACATGTTGACATCCAATTATGCCAGCCCCATTAGTGGAAGATGCTTTCTTTTTTTCAATTGTATAATTTTAGCTTCTTTGTCAAAAATTAGGTGTTCATAGGTGTGTGGATTAATATCCTGGTCTTCGGTTCAATTCCATTGGTTATCCTGTCTTGTTTTCATGCCATAACCTGTAGTAAGAGGCTGCTTGTACATTCCCAGCTGCCCAAATTCAAAATAATCACACAGAAACTGCATTAATTAAATCACTGCTTGGCCTATTAGCTCTAGCTTATTATTGACTAGCTCTTATATCTTAATTTAACCCACTTTTATTAATTTCTGTATTGCCGTGTTGCTGTGACTTACTGACAAGGTTCTGTTCAGCATCTGTCTCTGACAGAGCTACATGGCTTGTCCTGACTCCACCTTCTTTCTCCCAGCATTCAGTTTAGTTTTCCCCACCTAGCCCTACTCTGCCATCTCACTGGCCAAGGCAGATTCTTTATTCATTAACCAATAAAAGCAACACATATACATAAGGACTTCCCACACCATTTCTACTTTTTGTTTAAATAAAAAGGAAGGTTTTAACTTTAACATAGTAAAATTACATATAACAAAACAGGTATCAAGCAAGAATTACAGTTACAATATTTATATCTACTTTATCTTTTATTATAACTAAGGAAAACTATAACTATCTATTCTTCAACTCCATCAAAGACTCCAGAATGATATAATATTACCTAAGATAACAGGAAGTGCACTGTAAGCAACTTCCAAAACTAGAATTGACAGAGATATCTCGCTGCCTGGACAGTCACCTAAAGTTCTTCTGTATCATTGGAGAATCCATCTTCAGCCGACAGGCCCATAATATTCAGTAGACTTCCACAAAGCAGGAAATTTGAAGATTTATTTTGTCTTGTAATGGCAAAGTCCATCAGTTGCTTTTTTCTCTGTCCTGCAGAATGTCTGGCAGACTCTTTCATGAAGCAGGAACCCTGAAGGACTGTCTCACCTTCTTTAGGCAACTTCAGCAGTCTTTTTTCTGTGGGCTCTGCAAATCCAATTCATACATCACAACAGCAAGCAGTCCAGGCAAGAGCAGTTTCTTGCTCAAATAACTGGTAACCAATGCCATAAAGAGGCTCTTCTGTGCCCATTATCCTCTTGAAGTAGATTGGTGCTGCAAGGAGCAGATGTGTCTCATTGTCGTGAAAAATCCTAACTTCTTAAAACATTCTAAATCCCATATTCTGAAGATCTCTGAAACATTTGAATAATACCTATCTACCTGAAATATATCTCTATATGTATAGAAAATCTAGCGTGACTAGAAGCTTGACTATTACAGATTATTATCTATTAACCTGCACTTCTTAATTATACATTACATTTTAAATGACCTGTACAAACACTATACCTTAACCAAGATCAGAAATACATATACACAGTATAACAAAATTAACCTTAAATTTGTATCAATAACCAATATCCATACCAATGCAAAGTATTTATCTCTATATTCCCCTTTAAATGAAAAAAATTATAAACAATATTTGGAAATTTGGATGTAGTTCTCTCCAAACTGCTTACTGCTTTTTTGTTGAGTGAAATATTTTGGGGGGTATTCACAATGACTTTTTGAGGGTTCTTGGTTCATCAAACTACATTAGTCTAGAAGAAATCCATCAGTTCTCATCTTCTGTGGAAAGAAAAGCAGAGCCTCTTTTCCAAAGCAACATATCCTTAGACTCAAATTATGAATTCAAGAAACCTTTAAAATATATAGGTTGGTTTAGCTTAGCAGCGCATAAAATCAAATGTCTCTCTGTACTTAGCTCCTTCACAGTCAAAGAATTCAGAGAAAAGACAATAATATGCACAATTCAGACTCTGTGTATTTTCCATCTTTTTATTTGTTTACTTATTGGTTTTTTGAGACAGGGCTTTTCTGTATTGCTTTGGAGCCAGTCCTGAAACTGGCTCTTGTAGACCTGGCTGACCTCAAACTCACAGAGATCCACCTGCTTCTGCCTCCTGAGTGCTGGGATTAAAGGCATGCGCCACCACCGCCCAACTTTTTCATCTTTATATGGCTTGTTTTTCTTTATTCCTTTTAATCTATGACTGTCTATGCTCTGTCTCTTTTAAGAATTTGATTTCTTTTTTAAAAAATGTTTACTTCTCTTTATACTTCTCTATATTTTTTTCTTCTCTCTCCCAAGCCTATGTACATTTATCCAGCACTATGACCCATTTAGAGGTCTTTTTTTTTTTATCTATATCTGACTTTATTGTGCATCTGTAATCATTTTCTGACCAGAAGCACCCTTTTTTAATGCTAAGTGGGTGCGGCTAGTGCCAACATGACCCTGCCTGCTTGCTCTACCCAGTTCAGCATGGCGGGGCTGTTCACTGCCTCTGAGAGCCATGTACATTGCCCCATTTTAAGGCACACAGCTGGTCTATGTTGCCATTAAGCAAGTTGTAGCACTGTGTGCCCCGTTTAAATGCTCTGCAGCCAGATCTCCCAAAAGAGAGTTGATGCTGGTCTGAATAGCCCTGGAAGCTGCCATTTCAAAATCACACTTTTTTTTCGGCTATCACTGAATCGAGAAGACCTCTCTTAAAGGATCTGTGGCACACCGCCAGGAAACAGCATGAAGCTGTGTTAAACTCTTTTGTTTGTTTGTTTATTTGCAAAATTCCTTTTCAAGTCCTCTCAGGTTTTATGTAGATTTAGCTAGCACATGTGGGAGCACCAATTTGTAGTAGGAAACTTTTCATTATTTATTAATGGATAATAAATGGATAATAATGGAGAGACTGGACAGCCTTGTCCTGTTCCTGATTTTAGTGGAATTGCTTTGAGTTTCTCTCCATTTAATTTAATGTTGGTTGTCGGGTTGCAGTATATTACTTTTATTATGTTGAGATAAGTTCTTTCTATCCCTGATCTCTCCAAGACCCTTACAAATTTTGTCAAATGCTTTTTCAGCATCTAATGAGATGATCATATGTTTTTTTTTCCTTTGAGTTTATTTATATGCTAGATTCCTTTGATAGATATTTGTATGTTGAACCATCCCTGCATCTCTGGGAAGAAGCCAACTTGATCATGGTGGATGATTTTTTTTATGTGTTCTTGGATTCGGTTTGCCAGTATTATTGAGTATTTTTGCATCTGTGTTCATGAGTGAGATTGGTCTGTAATTCTCATTCTTGGTTGAGTCTTTGTGTGGTTTTGGTGTCAGGGTAACTGTAGCCTCATAAAAAGAGTTTGGCAATGTTCCTTCTATTTCTAATCTGCGGAACACTTGAGGAATATAGGTATTATCTCCTTTTTGATGTTCTGGTAGAATTTTGCAGTGAAACCATCTGGACCCATGACAATTCTTTTAAAGGAAAACATTTTATTGGGGCTGACTTACAGTTTCATATTTAGTCTTAGAACTTTAAATCTTTGAAGGAAGAAATCAAAGAAGACATCAGAAAATGGAAAGATCGCCCATACTCTTGGGTAGGCAGAATTTACATAGTAAAAACAGCAATCTTACCAAAAGCAATCTACAGATTCAACACAATGCCCAGCAAAATTCTTCAAAGACTTTGAAAGAATGGTACTCAATTTCATTCGGAAAAGCAAAAAACCCAGGATAGCCAAAATAATCCTATGCAATAAAAGAACTTCTGGAAACATCACAATCCCTGACTTCAAACTCCACTACAGAGCAACAATACTGAAAACAGCCTGGTTTTGGCATAAGAAGAGTCAGGAGGACCAATGGAACCAAATAGAAGACCCAGATATCAATCCACACATCTTCAAACACCTGATCTTTGTTAAAGAAGCAAAAGATATCAAATGGAAAAAAGAAAGCATATTTAACAAGTGGTGCTGGCATAACTGGATATCAACATGTAGAATGAAAATAGACCCATATCTATCACCATGCATAATTCAACTCCAAATGGATCAAAGACCTCAACATAAATTTAAGTCCTTTTCTAAAGCCTTCTGATCTTCTGACCAGATGCCTTCTGACCTCAGCAGGCATGAGTCACAGAACATATACATGCATGCTGCAAAGCAGTGAAATATAAAAGCTAATATACATGATCTAATAAATGTTTTTAAAATAAAAATATGCAAATGGGATGTGCAATTTCGGTTTCCCATATTGTTTCTCTGGAAATGAATCTGGAATAGTGTACCCTGAATGACGTCAAGATTATCCTATTTTATGTTACTGACAGCTTATGTGAAAGGTATTACTCAAGGAAATACAATTTTACAATTTAAAATATTAATTTTATTGTTCATTTGTCCTATGTATTTATGTAAAGAAAGAATCTCATCAGATTTATTTCAGGATAATGTATAACTAGTAATATTCCTGCATCTAACTTTGTTTCCTAATTTCCCAATTTTGATGTTTCTGTAGTTTCTTTAGATTCTAATTCTTTTTGTCAATTTTCTCATTTCCTAATGTACTCTCAAAAGAACTTTGATAAAAAAAGATTACTCTTTCTACACAGTAATAAACTTTGTATATATTGTTTTCCCATTGACTATTCCTGTTGTCTCTCTTCACAGCATTTCTCAGTGGTTTCCTTTACAATAATTTTAATAGATTTTGAATTTTGGTTTAACCTTCTGAAGGTTTTTGAAATTCTGTAGTTTTCTCAAATTTTCTTATCCTTTTAGCATTACTTTGTTCATTTTGCATAACCGGCCAATTACTGTTGAAACAAATTGTTTACAGTCTTTAATGAAGAGAAAACTCTTGCTGATTGTGTTCTCCTGCTTTAACAAGAACTTGCTGGTCATTTCTCAATGTTCACATGTCATGTATGTATTTTTCTGTTTTCTGTAATTGCATACATTTTGGTCATTGAGTAATTATTCATTATTTCAAAAATGTACCATTATTAATCATTTCATACAGAAATAATGTGTGATAGGTGTAGTTATTTTTTATGTGAATTTTTTGCTTGTTTGGTTTTGGAAGAAGCACATTGACTTGGACGGTGACTACAGTTAAGTTGAATTCCCATTGATATATCTTAGGTTTTTTTTTGGTTAAATTTTCTGCAGGATTTATCTTTTAGTACAGTTAATGTGTGGACAGTGACTAGACAGAGGGAATCTTTGTGCACTTTCTTTGAAAATTTTGTTCAAGAGTAATGGTGTGTAGCATGGATTTTCCCCAAATGAAATTGTAGGATTTATCACTGGGAAATACAAGGTATTTGCCAATTGTGATGAATTCTGCTCAATGAACAGATGTAATAGGAGCCATGAGAGGTATGAGTGGGTCATCAGCTCCATTTCTTTCTGTTTCTTGTATAAAGGATATCAGGGTAGTTAAAGAATAAAGGTAGTAGCATGTATTAAACAGGTGGAAGAATTGCTCATCTATTTTAAAAGGGCTTAATGAGTGGGGTATTAATTCTATGGAGCAGCTTCAGGGAAACTGTTACAGAAAGGAGAGAGGTGTGACCCGGTGATGCTGTACATGATCCTGAGTCAACTAATAGCTTCTATAGGAATGATGCAGAAAGAAGCTGTAAAAATGAAAGTATCCTTTCATTACAATTCTTTGAGTTTGATGTACTGAATTTAACCCTGAGTTACCTTCACTGGGATGGGAAGTTACTTTTGGGTCTTCCTCATAATGACTCTACCTCATAATGATACCCCTCCCATAGATATTCAGGGGTCTTAGCAGGAGCCCCTCAGTTAGCTCTGATGAAAATTTGATGGTCCCAATGTAATGAGACATTTGGTGGGTGACCAGAATGGTGTAGTCTGATGCATAAGTGTTTTCTGATCATTCTCATCCATTCTCTAGTTCTGGCTCTTAAATTTTCCCACTGTTGCTTTCAGCATATTCTTTTGTCCTGTACCAGCAAGTAATTCATCAGTGACAGGTTCCTGAGGCGGAAAGTTCACAGGATAAGAATAAAGAAAATAGAAAAGGTGGGATCTAAAACTCTTACATGAAATATGTCTTATGTAAACAAGGTTATCAAGAAATGCCATAGCTTATACATAGTCTTTTCTTAAAGTGAAAATGGGACAGTGTCAGGAAAAGCCTATCATTTAATGACAAAGTTAGTGGTAATCTAATCAGTGTTGCACAAGGGGTGCAAAGAATGTCTAACCAGCATCACAAAAAAGCAAACAGCAACTTTGGAACAGATACTCCCAGCTCCTTATGGTGCTAAGAGTTGTGTTCCATAGAATAGAAGCCACAACACCCCAAATTTTTTGCTCAGATCAATCATGGCTTTATTGAGTATATTCTTGGTTTTAGAGTAGGAGGAATGTTTTTTCTCCATACATCAGGGATATGGAAAGCTTCAGGTTGATCGAGGCTTTATGATTCCTTGATCATTTGAGGTGTGTGGTTATATAGATGTTCCATTTATTATAGGTGAATATGGTATAATTTAATATATCAGTTATCCCATTATCATTCACTTATGTCTTCACACTGCAATAAAGAGATTCACTGGTGAAGTCTGGTCACAACACTTTACTTTGAATATAAGCAAGTATGTTCAAGGAAGTTTGCCATTGGCCTTTTTTTGATTTGTCTTCCATATTACTCATGGTATAGCATACTACATTTTACTGGGCTTATCAGAACCTGACAAAAAATTCTGTCTTCAAAAAGTAGCCTTATACTCAATCATAAAACAGTTTACTGTAATTGTTTCTTGTCTTCTGCTTTCATAAATCATTATGGCAAAGGGAAAGAGCTTACACTGATTAATGGTTCCAAATAGCTAAGACCTCACTACAGGAAGGCAGCCTAACAGCAAACAGTCACATTGGTGTAATGGAAAGTTGAGAGATTACATTCTCAACCAGAATTCCTAAGTAGAATGTTAGAACTGAAGTGACTTGAGGCTTTTTATTTCCCCTCAGAGTCTGTCCCAGTGGCAGACTTTTTCCAGTGATTCTCCAGCAAGTAATCTAGCCCAAACATTGTGACAACCTGGAGAATTAGATTTCAAATTCAGGAGCCTGTGGGCAACATTGTCATTCAAACCAAAACGCAGCCTCCTAGAATTCATACTACCAAGGCTGCTTTTCTTCCTTGTGGGAAGATAGCGAGATTTCCTTAGGGTGACAAATAAAAATAAAGCTACAAAACCGACGGAGTGAGAGACATCATTCAAACTGGGCTGTGTTTGTGTATGATCGTGAATGACTGCTAATATGCCATGATTTAACTAAACTCCACCCTAACAATGCTACACATGAACAAATAATTGAAATGTTTGTTGTGTCCTCATGTCCTGTTTTACCTTACAAATTCCACTCTATGAGCTCCAAAAAATGCATTGAATTTAATTCTTTTTGTAAATGTTTTCCCAACGCTAATATTTTAGACATCCCAGGAAATTCATGATGAAATAAAACTCAATGAAATGCTTTAATAATCAGTTTTATTTAGGTTAAGCTCACACGTGGGTCAGTCTCTACAACTAATAAGAAACTAAAGTTTTAAAAGCATAACCTATGATAAAGACAACATTTACATGTTCATTTTACAACTCAAAAATCCCCAAGGTCTGCTGGAATATAATTTTGAAGTACTTAAGACAGGGATGTTGTTACATCAATTCCAAAGCACTATCATAGAGTACAAGTACTAAATCGACAAGACACTTAGGATTGTTTCCTAAAATAAACAAAACTCCCACATTTGCATAAACATTTTGGTGATTTTGCTGCAAGAGGATAAATAAACTCAAATGGTTAGTACTATCTAGAGTAAATTTTGGCTCTTGTTGCCATATGATGACTTGTATCATATCAATTGCTACTCTGTCAGGCTTGATGAACCTGAGTCAGGAGACAGTAGAAACTTAGCCTTCTAGACTGCTTTTTTAAAAATGTGGAGATTGCAAACTGGGAATGAAAATTTTAGGTGTTTTATTCATTAATGCTTATGTTCTTGATGACCGTTAGATCATTAAGCTAATTCACCATAAATTTTCAGTCAAATGTGAAATTAGTATACTGGTTGGCGCAAAATAAAAGGCATTTCAACTTGTACCAGTCATACAATATTATGTCCATTCTGTAACAATTTATAAACACAGTTCCTGTTATCCATGGCAGTGATCATGTGGCAGGCTTTGTGAAGGGGGTCCAGGGAAACCTGTGTGAAAGGCAACTTGAGAGAGTGAGGTGAATAGGTACCATTGGGGCTGGACAATGTCAACAGAGGAGTGAGGGTAAAATAAACGGGAAGCTATGTCAGCATGGAAATAGCAGCATTAGTGGAAGAGAATTTTGAAAAATTAATTATACCATCCAGGTTACCTGAACCAGAACCTGATAGGCCAGGAATTCTCTCTGGTAGCCAGGTTCACAACCAAAAACAGAGTAAAGGTGGGATCTAGCAGGGATGGAGAAACTACCATGAATGCAGGGTACCTGTGGGGTGGCCTTTGAAATGTTACAAGTCAGCAGTACAGTGGGTGTAACCACAGTTTGTCTGATGTGCAGGACTGTGGAAAATGCAGATTGGACTGAAAGAGAAGTGTGGTCGATTTCTCTGCTGCTATGTAGGAAAACATTCCGCCCAGAAAATTCTGCCATATCTACCCATTAGGTGAACTTTATGGCTCATGAACTGGGGCTTATAAGGAATTGTTTTCACTCATCTTATTCATGCTAAAATAATAATCTTTAGAGCAATTGCCTTATCTGTTGTTTGAAAACTTGAATCTCATTCTATTGTGGCAATTACAAAGATCTGGAATTTATCTTCATATATGTTTTCTAGCTCTTGTGCAGAGAACCATGGAGTTTGCCTAGAGTGGCTGCCTTGAGAGTCATGCACCATAGGTTTTTGAGGTTAGAGTTATGACTCCTGGGACACTGTGTGCCTTTCAGTTTCTGAGAAAATGAGTCACTCCCTCAGGCAAGAAAATGTTTAGACTATTTTATGTTTCTCGGTGATCCCTTAGAAGTCAATTTCTTGACAGAACAAATACACTTTGGCGTAAATCTTTTTTTTTAATTCACTCACTTATTCATTTATTTATTTTTATTTACATACTGACCACAATTTCCTCTACCTTCTCTCTTCCCAGTCACCTCCCCCAACTTCCCTTCTGTCCCCCACCCTTTGTTTCTTATCGGAAAAGGGCAGGTCGCCCATGGATATCAACCAAACATGACATATCAAGTTGCAGTAAGACTAAGGCAACCCAGAATGAGGCATATGGTCCTAAAAGCCAGACAAATGTCAAAGACAGTCTCTACTCCCACTGTTAGGAGTCCTACAAGAAGACAAAGCTACAAATTGTCATATATACTCGGAGGCCCTAGTTCAGTCCCATGTCTGTCAGTTTAGTCTCTGTAAGTCTATAATCCCATTTTACAAGGAGAGGGCCCCTTGTTTGTCCTGGCTGCCTGGCTAGATTATAGCCAAAATAACAACACAGAAAGTGTATAAATTAAAACTCTACTTGGACATTAGCTCTAACTTCTTATTGGATAACTCTTACATATTAGTTTAATCCATCTCCACTAATCTGTGTATCACCACATGGCAGTGACTTAACAGGTAAAATTCCTATTATCTGTCTTCAGCAGCTCCATGGTGGCTCTCTCTCACTCTGCTTTCTTCCTCCCAGCATTCAGTTATGTTTTCTCTGTCTACCTAAGTTCTGCCCTATCAGGCCCAAATCAGCTTCTTTATTCATTAACCAATAAAAGTAACACATGAACAGAAGAACCTCCTACACCATTTTCCCTTTACTTTTTAAACAAAAAAGAAGGCTCTAACATAATAAAATTACATATAATAAAACAGGTATCAAACAAAAACTATAGTTACAATATTTATATCTATTTTATATTTTATCATAACTGAGGAAAACTTTAATAGTAACTATCTATTCTTCAACTCCATCAAAGACTCCAGAAGGATATAATATTACCTAAGTAAACAGGAAGTACATTGTAAGAAACTTCCAAAACTCTAGAATTGACAGAGAACTTTGCTTGTACAGTCACCCAAAGTTCTTCTGTACCATTGAGGCATCCATCTAAAGCCTACAGGCCCATAGTAGTCAATTTCTTGACAGAACAAATACACTTAGGCATAAATCTTGTATAACCTGTAAAGTCTGCAAATATCTTTGTATTTTGGCAACTACAATTGTTTTGATACTGGCGATTGTCACTATATTTTGTTTCTGATAAGTGTATAAAAATTCTGATTGTTCTTAATATAGTTGTCACAGCACCAAACTTGCTGTGATTCCTCAAACAAAGGCCTGATTTAATTTCTCACCTGTCATATCAGGTATGTGCCCATGGGCACTTGCACCCCTGTTATACCATTTATCTATTCCAAGGAGCATCCTTTGTCCCTAGGACTAGCCATCCCATGAAATCTGTTTAGCAATTAGTTTGATGACGAACCAGTGCAGACTTAATCGATTTAGAAAATATACATTCAACATCACAGTAAAGGTTTAAGACAATAACACACAGCTAGAGTCACCAACCCAGTGCTAGGTTTAGTTTTTCTTCTACCCTGGTGGGCTCTTGACTTTCCCTGGACCCTGTTCTGGGGCTACTGCCAAACTTGGTAACTGCCTTAAAATCCACTCAGGCTTCTACTGTTCTACGCAGCAGCAGTTTCCCACTTCATAGTCATCTGAATCATCAATGGCAACAGATTTTCTGAAACAATGGGAATTATTAAAGGGAGGAGTTATTTAAAACAGTTTTTTCCTACATTAAAAAATTGGAAAAACAATTACAATAGAGTTAGGTCTTTGTATGATTATGCAATGCTTGATTTAAAATTGGAACAATAACATGAAGGGGATAATTAACTTTATTGGGATTGACATAATGTTAATTATCATCTTGATAATTCTTGTTGTCATTTTGATAATTCTTGGTTTATCTCTTAAAAAGTTGTTGAATATGAGTGCTAAGATACAGGGATTAGAAAAGCTTAATACAAACAGATTATAGAGATATTAAAATTCAGACAGAGGAATTTAAAGGAGAAGCAATGTCAGCAATGCATTATAGGGACAGAGCAGATCAGCATAATGCTCTCCACAGTCTGGAATGTTTTTGTCTACTCTATTACCTAAAGGATTACCTCTTATAGTTATTGATTTAAAAGATTGCTTCTTCACATTTACAAGAAAAAGATAAAAATTTGCCTTCGTGGTGCCTACTTATAATAATTCTCAGTCTGCTAAGAGATTTCAATGAAATGTTCTCCCATAGGAAATGTTAAAAAGCCTTATCCTGGGCTTATATTTTGTACAACACACATTGGAAATGATACTAAGCTATTTCTTGAGTCTAGAGTTTGCCACTAGATGGACGACATTTTACAATCTGATTCAAATGTAGATACTTTAGAAAGAATGTTTGAAGAAGTAAAGAAAATTTTGCCTTGTTGGGGCTTACAAATTGCTCCTGAAAAAAATACAAAGAGGAGATTCTATTAATTGTTTAGACTATAGCATAGATTTACAAAAGACCTCAAAAGTTGCAAATTACAAACCAAGCTACTGAATTTGTAATTTGGAAATCTAGTGTAAAATCGTTCTATATTTAGAATACAGTATTTCCAAACATATTCATCTAAGTCTTTTTCTAGACAGCATGATGCATGTAGACCTATCTGAGTAGATTGTAAGTATGTTTAAGAAATAAAAAAATATATTTTATTCAAAAAAAGTTGCAAATTAGGTGAGGTTGATTACAAATAGAACTACAGTAATGAAAACAGCTTGGTATTGTCATGAAAACAAACAAGTAGACCAATGGAATTGAATCAAAGAGCCAGATATTAGTCTACACACCTGTGAACACCTGAATTTGACAAGGAAACTAAAAGTAAACAATGAAAAAAAGAAAGCATCTTCAACAACTGGTGCTGGCATAACTGGATGTCAGTATGTAGAAGAATGAAAATAGATCCATAGTTATCCCCATGCATAAAACTCAAGTCCAAATGTATTAAAGACTTCAATATACATCTGACCACATTGAACCTGATAGAAGCAAAAGTGAGGGATGGGCACAGGAAACCACTTCCTAAATATAATACTTCATTACACTCTATAGAATAAGCAAATGGCAGAACAGGGGTGTACATGCCCATGCTTACAATACTGGGCAATGGTTAACTGATATGACTGATGAGGAATCAAACGAGACCTGGGTTTGAGGAGCCACAGAAAGTCTGGGACTGACAAATTTATTGGAAGCAATCAGACTTTTTATACCTTTATTTGAAACAAAATATAGCAGCAATTGCTAGGATCAAAAAAGTTGTATTTGACAGAATATAATGATACTTGCAAACTTTGCATCTAGGACCTGTTTAGAAATTAGTTCTATGAGGAGCCTGTGCAGATTTGATTGATTCAGAAAATATACTTTATTGAGCACCACAGTAAAGGTTTAAAACAATAGCACTTACAAATTTATATTCCTCATTAATTTTCTATCAGATGATGTGAATAGAGCATTCAGAAATGTGTCTTCATATGTTCCCTTTTATGGTAGTTTTTATTATTTATTTTTAATGTATGTATTCATTTATTTTTAAGACAATATCTCACTGTATAGCTCTATCTGTTCTGGAACTCACTATGTAGAGCATGCTGGACTCATACTCACAGAAATCCACTAGCCTCTGCCTCCTAATGACTGAGTTTAAAGGCTTGTTAACACATTTGGATTTATATGCTGGCTTCTTAATGTTATTCTCTAGAGTCTGAAAAATCATAATATGTATTTATTTTGTGGCAATATATCATGCCCCACTCCTTTACAGTTAGATTTTTCAATATATTAGAGCAAAATAAGAAATCATCATTTAAATAAATGTGGCCACTCAGCAATATGAAAGTCATTGTCTGTAACTTTCTTTCATCTCCTTTGTTCAACAAGAGCACTCTTCCCAACAATGCATGGTTACATTGGCTTGATGTTATAAATTGGTTTTGGATTTGTTTTGTTGAATAAATAATTCAGTGTATTGCCCTGTCTGCTCAGAACTCTACATGTAGGTAAAGCCTGATCTTGTAAGGGATCTGCCTGCCTCTGCCTCCTGAATCCAGGGATGAAAGTAATGAAGATACACAGCTGTCTCATACGCTTACAGCTCACATTTTAGTTTCAAGATCTGACATTTTTTTACTAACTCACTTCTTTTAGGAGGATGGACAATGCACTGGCCAATGCACAGACCCTGCTCAATGAATGTTACAGAATTGCAGCTGTTTTCTGTATGTGAGGATACTTTTCTTGTATTCTACATTGCTTCTTCTCAGAATTCTTGGGAATACGGCTCTGAAAGCTTTTGAGCTTTGTGTGACTGAGTCCTACTTCTCACAGAGTAAAATGAAATCCTTGGAAGAAAAGAGTGCTCCATATAATGTCTGTTCATGTTTGCTGTTTTGGGAAGTATAAGGCTTCTTTCATTTTTGTTCTATTTTAAAGTAAGAATCTCAGGATTGTAAAATATTGTCATCCCATTCATCCAGTTCCATTTCCACTCTCTTTTAGTACTTCTATTATTGTTTTATCAAATTAAAAAAACCCAAGAGTTGAATATTAGGGAATAAACCTGAGAGTTCCATGGACTGATGAAGAGATGATCAACTGACCTTCTCTTTTCACTTCCCAGCTTCAAAAGGGCCTGTGTATCTCCCCTGTGTCTCCTATTACTCCTGTGTGCCCCTCGATATCCTCTGAGTCAGCCATAAAACTGTGTGGTCCACTTCTGCCAGCTGATGTGAACCTCACCTTCCAAAGCAAAGTACTACTCCATTTGTGGTCTTAGAGCAACAACACAAACAAAGCTACCAAAACATTTCCCATTTTTACCTAAATAAAAGGAAAGGTTTTAACTATAACGCATTACAATTATATACAATAAGAACAATTCTCTGCTAAGTACTATCAGTATAGAATGTAGGGTCTCTAGATATTGGTGTTCCCCATACAATGTGAAGAAAGATCCAGTTAATTCTTTTAATGAAATGAATTCTCTTGCTTTGGGGATATTTGTTGTTAAGCTCTCCCAAAAGATTACTGCTGCCTCTTGGCTAAAGTTCACTTTCTGCCCACAACTTCCTAATTTCATCATTGGTGAAAGGTACTACAATTTCTGCAGAATCTGTTCATGCTAATTGTCAAAGTCACAATTTTCCTTTTATGATCAGCTCAGAGAGCCTTTACACATCAATTTTTTACTCTGTTTACATGGTAAAAAGATCCATTCTTAACTCTGTATTAATATTGCTGTAGGGGAGTGCTTATAGAGTAAAATAACCAAAATATTTGCCTTATGTTTTCTCCTAATTTTTTTTTGCTCCTCTCTCTTCTCTATAGCTTTCCTGTCATCCAGAGAAATAGGCTTCTTATTAGAGGTATCAGGTTCTTGAAGAAAGTTACTCCACAGTTATAGAAAATGACTAAACTGAATTTGGCCTGGGGATGTTTTGAGGCCCTTCAAGGAGTTTCCCAATAGCAAGGAATTTTCTTGACTGTTCCTTGTAGACTTAACAGTCATTGATCCTATGCCTCCCTTTGCCACACCTTCTGCATAGTTCAAAAGGGAGAGACATTCTGTTTGAATTGTGCTTAAGAAAACATTGTTTTGTGATTGCCTTGATTACAATTTCTTATTAGGTGACCATGCTTGCCACAGCTGAAACACTTGACATTTCATTTTTTTCTTCAAACCTTTGGATAGGATGCTCTCCTATCCAAGCATCATCATGGTCATAAGATTCAATATTGATTGTATTTTGGGTCCATTTCTCCAAAGGTACTGATCCTGCCTTTAATTAAAAAATGACTACTTACTGTTTGGGTCACAAGCTCAAGATTTTAAATTTCTTTTAATTGTCTACACACTTTTAACCCAAATCTATGTTTTTGCTACGAGTTAAAGGTATGAGTCTATTTTTGCTGTTTTTATCTGTTCTTTGCTTTTTCTATAATATGGATTTTAATATGGGCCTAAAAGTTTCAAATGTATTAAACTTCTGTTCCTAGTTTGAATTTGTCTCGACAGGTTTCCCCTTGGTTGGCAGATAAAACCAAGCATTAATTGTTGACTACGATCTGCTCCAAATGACTGTGGGCCCTGGACTTGCTGAAAACTGATATGGACCAGTCTAGCCGATGTGAATGCTCCCTGGCTCCCTGATATTGAGGGAGTCGAGAGGGTTATTTATGATGCATGGTCCAAACGTTAACAGTAGCAGGACTGTAGCCTAGTTATCAACATTGTTAGCCAGAGGGAGGATGAAAACCAGGACTCAAACCATCCTTGGGAAGGGTCTAACTTTTCTTTCAGTTTGGCCAATTTTTCCCTAGCTTTGGTCAAACTGTCTCTTATAATTTCTGAATAGTTAATGTAAAAACAGAATTTCTCTCCTAAAACTGCAGAGTCTTCCTATGTAAGGGAGTTCCGTTTTGACTTAGAATCTCAACCAGGATTACAGGATAATGTATTCTTTTAATTACTTCTAGCTGACTTGGGTCAACATTGTCAATAGGAAAGAAAGGTGATATGCAAAAACAAAGAGAAAACTTAGGCAATGGGGTATTTATCAGCAGCATTTGGTTTGTGGACTCTGTTGCAGAGTCAGGGAGCATTCACATTGGCTAGACTGGTCCACATCAGTTTTCAGCATGTCCAGGGCTCACAGTCATTTGGAGCAGGTTGTAGTGAGCAATTAATGTGGAAGTTCCTGTCCCTTCAGCCTTGTTTCTTTGAGAGGCTCCGCCTGGTCCTGCTCAATACACTTTCCTACTGGTACCTTGTTTCCTCTAAACCCACCTTCTGCAGGCTGTTTTTCCTATTTAATTTTCTAAGTCTAACTCGCTGTTTCTTTTTCCCTAAACTCCTCTGACTGCAAGTTTTCCCTGTCCCTATCACTACATCTCAGGCTGCTTTCCATACAGCTCCAGCTGTCAGGTTGCCCTGGATCCGCTCTACATAGACAACATGCTTGCTGCCAGCCTAAACTGCATCTATGAAGACACTGCACCCGGGTATCTGACCCCCAAAGAGAGTTCTGAACCCTTCAGTTACAAGATATCCTGCCAAACATCTCATCTTGGATGCCAGTCTCCTGGATCAAAGCAAAAGACAACAAACACCCTAAATTCTTATGCTCAAGTTCCATTCCCAAAACAAATTAAAACTAAGATAAAAAGCAGTTGGCTCAAATCACAAAATATATCTGCAACCCCTAAGGAGAGCATTTTAAATGATATTCAATATACAGAACTCAGAAGGATGATTCAAGTTCAAGGAGGTCAAAACATGTAAAGCACATGAATCAACTCAAAGATAGGAACAAAATGATTCATGGGCAAGAATACACTAGCTAACAAATGAGGACACTGTAGGATATGAAAAATGAATTCATTAAATAATCAAATATATAAAAACAAAAAAACAAATTAAAATGAAAAATTCAGTAAGCCTAATAATAACTCAAAGAGAATAATCAGATAGGAGACAGAATATCACGCTTGAAGACAGGGTAGAGGAGCTGGATAACTCAGTCATAGAAAATAATTAATGATCCTTGCAAGTAAGAGGTTAAGGTGAAATTCAACCAGCACATTCTATTTCTATATGAAGTATTTTAAATTTTAGACACAGCTACTCACTCTGGATAGCTTTTCAGGGAAACTGGAAAATCATTTCTATCACTATGCAAATGAAGTGGCACTAAAAATCCATCTTTATCCTTCACTCACAGACCTCCACTGTTGCCAGCCAAATATCCAGAATTACATTATTACCAATACTGACTCAGAGGAAGACATTTCAGGAACTCAGTATTTTGAAAGGAAATAGTTATTAGTGGTCAGCCTAGTGCTGAGTTTATCCTGTGCTGTTCTGCTTTCACCGCTAGATGGTGATATTGTGGTTTTTTCCTAAATCAGAAACAAGATTGTCTCCTGGAAAACATGCTAAAGGTGCTTTATGTAAAACACAGAAAATTCAATTTGAAAACTCAGTGGTGAATGCAGAAACTTGTGCCTGTCCAAGATGCAGAAAATAAGAAATGTATATGGCCACAGCCATAAACAATGGCAGTTATACCAAGCCATCTATGGTTCTGTGAATATTGAGGAAGAAGAGGTGGGAAAGAAATAAGAAGGAGTAGTGGGGAATGAGCCTGACTTGCTATTCTTTAGACTGCACAAACTATAGTTGTAGTGGATTAAGTAAAAATGCAGCAGGTTCCCGAATGGCTGCAGCAGGCAGCAGGACATGTGACCATGTTGCAGGTCCCCAAGTGGGGGCAGGCAGCAGACAGCAGGTTCCAAGAGTAGCCAGTCCCAGGCAGGGATGGTGCAGCTTCCTATGTGGCTGCAGTGGGTCACGAGGGACAGCAAGTCCCAGAAGGAGAGACAGATGTATGGGCATGCCATGAGACCACTTTGCAGGTCTCTGAAGGCAGCTGGTCTTGGGCAGGGAGCCACGCGGCAGGCAAGAGACAGATGAATAGGCACACCATGCAGAGTGAGGTAAGATATTTAGTGGGTTATGGAAGGGAAGAGGAGAAGGAAGAAGAGAAGAGAAAGGAGAGAGAGAGAGAGAAGCAGGGAAGGGGAGAAGTGGGGAAAGACAGAAGCCACCTCTTCGAGAGGGAGATGGAAAAGGAAGGGACTCATGCTGGATGATGAAGATCAGCTTGCCTTGTTGGACAGAGGAAGGAGGGAGGGAGGCAGAGAGAGATAGTGAGAGAGAAAGAGAAAGAGAGAGGTTGGGGACCAGCCTTGACAAAAGTACCACTTGCCAGGGTAGGGGCATTAGGATGAGAAATATAAAGAGTACAAAGATGTAAAAATAATTAAACAATATACATAGAATAGTACTGTGAGGGAGTTCCAGTGAGTACTGAAATTTTCCACATACCCCAATTCAAAAAGAGGAAGTAGGCAACAAAAGACTTCCTTAACATGATACAAAGGACAGCTCAAATAGTTAATTGCTTTAACTCTTTGAGACATCAAGCAGTTAGCATTCTGTTTCTTAGGCTGTGAAGCTACCCTAGACCAAGTGTCCTAAAAGCAGTCATTTCCCAGGTATCCTCATATTACAAAAAAAGGAGCAGAAGTATGCTTACATATCCTGACCATCTGTCAGAATGGAATGGATCTACTTCTATGAGTCATCTTAATGTCAAAAGAACCAAGTAGTCACATCCTAAATCAGGATGTGTAGCTATACTTGTTGTCAACAATTTTGAGCAACCTCCAAACTCTCTGACCATCAAACAAGGTGAAAATAGGCTCACATTTTTGGGCCTTCAGTCAGAGAGAGAGAGGGACCTTGGAATACAGAGCTCTAAATGGATTATTTCCAGCAAACCCCACATCTCAAAGCTCAGGGAAGCCACAGAAGAGGAGGCGGAAAGAATGTAAGAGCCAGAGAGGATGGAGGACACCAGGAAAATAAGATCTCTAAATAAACTAAGAAAAGGTCATATGAACTCACAGAGAATGAATCACAAAGCACAAGGTCAAATAGATCTTCACCATGTCTGCTGTGTATAGATTATGGCTTTCATTGTAGTTATAATATTTGATATATATTATGGGATTTCTGAGTGTATGAACCAGTGGCTCCCTAATTCTTGTTCTTTCCCTTGGGGCTCTTTTTTTTTTTTTGGTGGTAGTTTACTTGCTGTGTCCAACTTTGAAGTGGTTGTTTTGTTTTAGCTTATTATATTTTATTTCATTATGTTTTGCTGTTGACTTTTTAGAAGGCTGTTCTTTTCTAGTGAGAGACAGAAAGGGAGTGATCTGGATGGGAGGAAAAGTGGGGAGGAACTGGGAAGAATAGAGGGAGAAGAAACTGTAATCATGATATATTGCCTGGGGAAAGTATCTATTTTAATCAAAGGAGAAAATAGAAAAATGTTATATTTAAAAAATTAATAAAGTCAATGATGTCCCTTTAAGATGAAGCTGACAAAAGAAAAAGATAAAGAATCTCAACTTTGGTGAAAATAAACTTTTTTTTCTTCTAAATAGTGTTTGCATTGTAAAGTTCTCTATTGACTGATTTGAATGTTCAAAATAATTCCTAAGGAAGGCTCAATTGTATGAAACCATTCCTGGACACTCATGAACTTATTGTGGACACCTTGCTTAAGACATGGAATTTCACCATGTGCTGGTTCTCTTATGTGTAACATGTGAGCCAAAACCACAGAATTTTCATAAGGAGAGACTGAGAGATTGAGATATGGGAATTCTAGTCCATGATTGGATTAGAAAGCCAACCTGCTCTGTTTATCAGACAAGGATTTAGCTTGAATTACAGCTACAGAATAGGAAAAAAAAAAAGGATGGGGGAAGTGCTGTGGGACAATGGTTTTGCCCTGTAAAGTTTTGCTTCTTGTACTTGTTTAATAAAATGCTGATTGGCCAGTAGCCAGGCATGAAGAATAGGCAGGGTGACCAGGCATGAAGTAGAGGTGGGACAATGAGAACAGGAGAATTCTGGGGAGAGGGAAACTCAGTTTCCAGTCATGACCCAGCCTCAGAGGAAGAAAGATGTGACTGCTTCGCCAAAAAAGATACCAAGCCCTCTGGCTAACACAGACAAGAATTGTGGAATAAAATAAGTTATAAGAGTTAATAAGAAACCTGAGATACTAGAGCAATCAGTTTACAATTAATGTAGACCTCTGTGTGATTTCTTTGGGACTTAACAACTGTGGGAACCAGGAAGGACAGACACTCCAGTTAACAATATGGGAATTCTGGTCCATGATTGGATTAGAAAACCAAACCTCCCTGATTATCAGTCAAGGATTTAGCTTGAATTACAGCTGCAGAATAGGGTATGGGAAAATAGGCATTCCATACAGTGCAGGGAAAAGTAGTCTTTTGTGATCATTTGGGAAGGTTTTTTTCCTTATAAAGCATTACATTTTTTGAAGAGAAATGAATATTTTCCAGACATTGAATTCATGATTTCAGTGCTATTCTCTGACACAACAGAATTTGAAGAATGTGTGTCACTTATAGAAGTTTGTAGCAGATGTCCAGTCTATCCTCTGAAGCCTCCAACCCACTTCACTTTGTACCCCTGTATGCCATATTAACAAAACTATCTGACTTGAGGCTAAAACCCAGGAGCAGGCAGCCCAACAATATGTCATTCTTTAGCTATTATTTAGCCCAATAACTATGTCATTGATCCATGTATCTGTTTTCCCAGTACTGTGCTGTTTTTATTACTATAGCTTTGTAGTGTAATATTCCACTGTTCTTTTATTATTAAGGTTAGTTTTGGCTATCCTGGGTTTTTTTGTGTTTTTATATGAAGCTGAAAATTGTTCTTTTAAGATCTGAGATGATGTCTGGCAATGATGGTGCATGCCTTCACTGAATTTCTTCAGAAAGAGCATGCAAGTAATTCCCAGCACTCTGGAAGAAGAGGCAGATCTCTGAGTTCAAGGCCAGCCTGGTCTCCAAAGTGAGGTTCAGGATCACTATGGCTACAAAGAAGAACCCTGTCTTAAAAAAAAAGTAGTAAAAAATATACTTGGATAATTATGTTAGGATTTTAACCTTGGTTTGCTATTGTTAGGATGGTCGAGTTTCCTATATTATTCCAAGTAATCCATGATCATGAGACATATTTTCATCTTTTGAAATCTTCAATTTCTTTCTTTAATGACTTGACCTTATTTTTGGTACCTTTTATTGAATTTTTATGCAATATATTTTGATCAGCTTTTACACATCCTAAATACATTGCTTATGATATGTAAATGGTTGGGACTTCACTGAATTTCCTCAGGAAGTGATGGGGCATTCTTTGATTATTCTAGTTTATTCTCATAACCATTCTTTGAATTATTTGTTTAGTATGTTATGGAGTTTACTCTCACCTAAGTGCATGACTGGCATTTTGAGGCCAAATAATAATAAATAAAAATGCCCTATTAAAAAGAGGAAGGAAAAAAGAACTCATTTTCTGAAGACCTACAAATGAAATGTTTCATTTATGTGACCCCCAAATACATTTTACAGCTGGGATTTCTACTGTGCCAGTTCTAGGAGAATAAAAATTCATTATTATTTGACAATCTGTTTTAGTTCAGTGAGTTAGGAAGCTCAAATGAACCCACTTGACAGTGATTGCAGCTGCATAGTGTAAATCAGTGTCATTAGGTGAAATTTACCTGTCCACTTTCTGTGACACATATCTTTCATATCATATCATTTATATAAGTACAGCTTTTGACCATGTGGAAAACATTGCTAAACTTTTCTATTTTACCTTAAGCGCAAAACTATGTGGGAAATTCCAAATCTGGAAAATATCATGATCTGCCTATAGCATTTCTTTCTGGTCATAATTTCTTCTTCTCCAACAGGATTAGTGAAGTGGGTCTTCTTCAGAAAGGAGTTTTTCTAAAAAACAGGAAGCATTGTATAGTGCAGTGTGCCCCTAGTTAAGTCAGAAAATCTGATTTCATCTTATATTCTTTAATCTCTCCCTCAAAATGCAAGTTTCTTAAGTCTGCCAAGAAGAGAAAAGTTAATGAAAGAAAAATAACAAAATTATTATCATATTTCTATAATTTTGATTCTGTCAAAATAAACAAACATAAACAGACACACATGTGCACACACACACATACCACATAAATAGATGAACATGCACTGACACACAGGCAGGCATACACATACATACCAAGACATACCTCTAAAAGAAATAGGGCCTTTCTTGATTTTTTATTCATCTTCTGGTTACCAGAATATTCTCTTAAACATAATCTAACAGCATTAAATTTATGTATTCATATATCAAATAAAAGCAAATTTTTTTGACATTTCAGTTAATTCTTGCTTTTCAACTTTTATGTTCTACCACTAACTTATTTAAGTGAGTGGCATTTAGATCTTGAGAGTGCTTATCTTAAAATTCTTGTTGGCTATTCATCATCTAAGGATTCACTGAAGTTGTGACCTGTGATCGGTCACTATGTGTATTTTTTCAAGATCCATAGGTATGACTATAATCATTAAAATTTACTATGTAACATATCAGCATTAATTTTCCATCTCAGATTGTGTTGATTTCCCTGAAGGTTTTACAGCAGACAGGGAAAAATGATCCATGAACAGACAAGAATGAAACTAGCTAGGCACAGTCCATCTTATTGTAACTCGTGGTGAACCAGGACTCTAGACTCTGCTCAGACCATTTTGCTTTAGTCATATTTAAGAACAGCACAATTTTTAAAGATGTATTCAGATATTGATTAACTCAGTTCCAAGTGCCAAAAATTTAAGACATATTTACATTGAGATTTCTTACAAAGTACATCTGACTTTGTTCATAATAATGGGTACTGGTAACTGAGAGATAGTGCCCAAGACTTAGGGTTTAGGGAGTTTGGCTGAGGTAATGCCTATGGGTGTTAGGATTGGCCTGGCCCTAAGACAATATTGAAAAGCATAAGTGACCTCACTCAGAAGAGTGCAATTTGTGGTCTAAAAGCAGTGCTTGAGAGTTAGGGGGAAAGGTCTTGAATAAGTAAGAGTATAAATTCTGAACGATAAGGCAGAACCTGCCTCATCAGACAGCAAAGGATAACCAGACTGTAAAATGACATCATTCCTTCATTTCTAGCATTTCAGGAAAAGCAGCTTTGCACCTCATTTTGTTTTGGTTTGTTTATTTATTTATTTTTATTTGTTTATTTATTTATTTATTTTGGTTTTTCAAGATAGAGTTTCACTGTAGCTGTCAAGCTTGTCCTGGAACTAGCTCTTGTAGACCAGGCTGGCCTCAAACTCACAGGGATCCACCTGCCTCTGCCTCTGCACTTCCACTGCCCAGCTGCACCTCATTTTTTTGAAAAACGTAAGCTGTGTATTTAACTTTCCAGGCTTCTTCAGTGCTCATCTGTGTGTACAAAGCAAGCATAAGAGAATTATAAGTCTATCTAAGAAAGAACCAAGGAAAAGGGAAAATGTTCACAGGCATGAGGATCATTTAAAGGTCACCTGAGAGATTTTATCTATCTCCTTGTACAACGCATTAATTTGATCATCAATAGTACGAGAAAATTTTGACAAATTAAATCGATGCATGTCAGGAAATTGTTGACAACCAAGATTTTGACTGAGTAACAAATAATCTGTAGTAGCTCTATTTAGTAAAACTGTGATCTTCAGTTCACCTATCTTTGGTTGATCTGTGTTAATACTTTTGCTGTAGTATTAGTGGTTTTACTAATCAAACAGGCCATTTGAGATATTTCTTTTTGTATTTCAGTAACTGGTCCTGAAACAGGCAATAAAAAAAAACAGAAGTGGCTGCAACAATTACAGGATCTAATAGATCATCAGAATTTTTAGGGAGGCCTCTCCTAATTCTATTGATCAGTTGCAGGGATTTACTGAATAAAATGGTTGTAAGATGTCCTATTCCATATAAGCCTTTATAACCCACAGGAAGGAGAGTATAAGTATTTTCCTAAAAAAAAAAAAAAGTCCCATCCCTATCACAGTTGTTTACCAGAGAAAAGGACGATGGTTGGAAGTGGAATTACAATGAAGGATATAAGTACATTCAAAGCATTAATAATGTGATAGGAAAACAACATTGACAGGAATATCAGGGCAGGCCTTGTAAATATCATTGCCATTGAATTCTATATTATCTGCTGTTATTTATTAATAATGCTTATGAGTGACTCCTATGCCATGCAAGTTCTTTTCAACAGCCCGGGAATAGATGGGTCTCTTTTGATGCAAAAAGATTGTTTAATTTCCATGTGTCAAATTAAGCCATAGGTTATTTTCTTGCCAATTGACTATAGATACCATTATTTTAGGTACAGATTCAATGCAATGCCCATCAAAATCCCATCATAATTCTTCACAGACATCGAAAAAATGGAACTCAACTTAATATAGAAAAGCAAAAAATCCAGGATAGCCAAAACAATCCTGTACAATAAAAGAACTTCTGGAGGCATCATAGCCTCTGACTTCAAACTCTACAACAGACCTACAGTACTGAAAACAGCCTGGTATTGGCATAAGAACAGATAGGAGGAGGAATGGAACTCAATCAAAGACCTGGATATTAACCCACACACCTTTGAACACCTGACTTTGAACAAAGAAGAAAAAATATCAATTGGAAAAAATAAAGCATATTTAACAAATTGTGCTGGCATAAATTGATATCAATATGTAGAAGAATGAAAATAGACCCATATCTATCACCATGCACAAAACTCAGGTCCAAATGGATCAAACTCTATTACAGAGCTACAGTAATGAAAACTGCTTAGTATTGGCACAAAAACATAGTTGTTGACCAGTAGAATTGAATTGAAGACCCAGATCTTAATTCACACACCTATGAACACCTGATTTTCGACAAAGGAGCTAAAACTACACAATGGAAGAAAGAAAGCATCTTTAACAAATGGTACTGGCATAACTGGATGCCAACCTGTAGAAGAATGAAAATAGATCCATATCTATCACCATGCACAAAACTCAAGTCCAAATGGATCAAAGACCTCAACATAAAGTCAGCCACACTGAACATTATGGAAGAGAAAGTGGGAAGTACACTTGAACCACAGTGCTGGGATAGCTGCACAGCAGAACACCTACCAGCCTGCCCACCACTCCCTGATGCTCCTCCTCCCAGAAGCATCTCACCCTCTGCCTTAATCTATATTTCTTAATTGTACACTATTTTAAATGAGCTGCACAAACATAATACTATAAGTATGTAGAAATATACATATAACAAAATTGACCTTAAATTTGTATCAATAAATCAAGGTTCATACCAGTGTATTCAATTCTATATCATATCCTCTTTTTCTTTCTTAAAAAAGACCTTGATTGTAACCATTAATAACTTATAATCAACCTCCTTTAAATGAAAACAAACATTCATAAACTATATTTGGGAATTTGGGCATTGTTTTCTCCAAACTACTTTCTGCTGTTTGTTGGGTGAAGTATTTTTAGAGTTCATGGAGACCTTTTGGGGGGTTTTGTTCCATAAAACCACATTAAGTTGGAAGGAATCTATAGGTTCCCATCCTCTATGAAAACAACATTAGAACCTCTTTTCCAAAGTAACATATCCTTAGACTCAAATTTTGAAGTCAATATACTTTTAAAATTCTTATGTTGGTTTAGCTTAGCAGCTTGTCCAATGAAATGCCTTTTTGTAGTTGACTTATTCACAGTCAAAAATTCAAAGAAAACACAATAATATACATAATCCAGACTCTGTGTATTTTCCATCTTTTATTCCTTTACTCTGTCTCTCTGTACTCTTTTATATTACTTTTACTGTCTCTTTAAAGACTTTTAGTTTTTAAAAACTACTTCTTTTTATAACTATACTCTTTTCCCTCTTTCTCTCAAACTTACATACATTTTTTAAACACATTGTATTTCATTTAGAGTTCTTTATGTCTGAATCTGTCCTATTGTATATCTGTAATCATTTTTTTCTGATCAAAAGAGTATTTTTTAATGCTAAACAGGCATGTGTAGGACTAATTCTACCCAGTCCAACATGGCAGAGGCATGTTCACCATCTCTGTGAGTCATACTCACTGCCCCAGCTCTAGGGGCAGAGTGGGTCTATATCTTGATGAAGCAATTAGTAACATGCTGCTCACAGAATCCATTTAAGTGCTCCATAGCAGTATCTCCCCAAAGCGTCAGAGCCATTCATGAAACCAGCATGAATTAGGAAGCCAGCTTTTAAAGAAGCCACACAGTTTTTGCTGCTAATACTGAGGTAGAAAGCCTTCTCTTAAAGGAGCCACACCACTGGTTGCTGCCAGCAAGCAGCACTCACAAGAGAAAATGCTGCTACGAGAAGCTGTGCTTAACTCTGTTCTTTTGTTCCTAGAATCCCTTCCCAAATTCTCTCAGATTTTATGTGGATATAGTTGCCCTACATAGGGTGCTATTTTGTAAATGGAGACTGCTCATTTGTTTCCCAGCTGCCCAAACCTGAATAATCACAGCGAAGTTAGATTAATTACAACACTGCTTGGCCAATGGCTTATGTGTATTTCTAGTTTCCTCTTAAATCTTAAATTAAGTCATTTCCATTATTCTGTGTATTGTCATGAGGCAGTGGCTTACCAGGTAAAGTTCTAGTGTCTGTCTCCTTCAGCAGCTACATGGCATCTCCCCGACACCATCTACTCTCTCTATATCTGCTCAGATTTCCTGCCTGGCTTTACTCTGCTAAGCCATCGGCCAAAATAGCTTTATTAATTAGCCAATAAAAGCAATGTAGATACAGGACATCACATATCACATTCACACGAAGCTCTCAAACTTACAGAATAGTTTTCATTGGAAACTCAATTTCATTCCATTTCATTGGAAGCAGTAGAGTCTGTAAGAAAGCTATTTTTCCTTCCCAGAAACCAGACTTCTACAATTCTTCAACATCCAATCTCTTTAGATAGCACAGTAAGAAAGGACTAGGTATTTCCATTGCTCCTGAAAGCACCAAATCATAAAACAGAATATCTATAACTCCTATGATAAAGAGTGTGTTTGAGCCAAACGTGTTGGTGTAGTATCTAATCCTAGCATTAAAGAGACAGAAGCAGGTAAATCCCACTTAATGCTAGGTATCTACATGGTGAGTTCTAAGTCAGTCAGGAAAATAGACTGATATATTTACTCAATAAAACAAAACCTAAGCCAAACAACACGAAGGGAATTTAGCTACTCATTCATGGTTAGAGTGCTTTTCTTGGACCAAAGAGAGAACAGAAAATTAAAGAATTTATTAATATAGTTTAGTGACTAAAATTATTTAAAATATGCTTTCCCATTTTGTACTAATCTATATAGTACATGTTGTAACTGTAATTATAGTGTGCCTTGATATTCTCTCACAGCATTCATGCTATGCTTTTCCATTTTAAGCTATCATAATGAGAATTTAGTAAATGTAGATATATCTCGGAATGCAGTATTTACATACTAGGTCACATACATTACAGATAGAAAATTATTGGGAAATCAAAATTTGGTTGGTAAATATTAATATTTTCAATCATTATTATGGGACTTGGCAAATAATACTTTCAGGTTCATTTAAATCTACACTGGTTCAACTAATCATTAACCAGTTCTCAGTGAATGCCTAACCTCCACAAAGGCTACTTGCTCAAATAGGTAAGTGATACAACAGTGGAAGAAGAAAGTATTGGTGAGTTTAAATTCCAGAGTTTTGTTAACTGCTATGATAGCATGAGAACCATGTTTGCATGTTTGCAAGGCATACCATACTCTTCTAGATTATTCTTCTGCAAATACCCTAACATAAGTGAAAGACATGCAATCCTAATAAGACTCAGTTTATATGATCTATGCTTACTGAAATTCTAGGATATCCACAACAGAACTTTGGGAGTGTCCTTCTAATAAGCAGTAGAGAAACTGACTACACTCCTGTTTCAGACCAAACTGCCTATTTGCCAGCCCTGCAATTCTACTGAGCTATTTTTCCTCCCAAGGCACATCTGACTTATGACTTCCCCAGGTTGTCCCTCAGGGTATCCTGCAGATGAAGGAAGGTGGCCTATTCCTATAACATCCTGAGTCCTGTTTGAACTAATAAAAAAAATTATTTTTTTGAACTATTAAAAAAAATAGCTTCCAGAAGTCTCCCCTAAGAATTCTAATCAAGTTCCTGTATTTTGTTTTTTACTAGGCACTTTCACAAACGCTTATGAATTTTCCAACCCAGAGAATCCCTGTTTTATTTGCTATCTCTGCTCTGATAAGCTGACTGTCCCTGCACCACTCATAATTCATCCCTCTCTCCCTGTCCTTGCTCTCTGACTACCTTGGACCCCACAGATCTGGCTCTCAGACTAAACTGGACTCGCTCTATACAGAGTTGCCACAATTTCTGCAACCATTGGCAAGAACAGTGTGTATAAATGGTCACCAAATGAAAATACTGCGGTGGGTAAAAGGTTAGATATCTACTCATTGCACATAGTTTTTCAAATTTGCAAGAACAGTGAAAAGTCTGTGCTGAATTAGGATGATCACAAGGTCTTCAAGCAGAGGGAATTCATTCATTGAATACCTGAACTGGAATCCCAGGTCTATTCATCTGATTGCAAATACCATATTCTTTTGGGGAAGGTCAGAGATCTAACTTTCCACTGCCTCCTGTCTCAGGTTCTGTTGGACCCTAGGGTCCAAACACTGACGAGGAGTTGCCCCCAGAGACCACCTCTCACACCACAGCTAATGTAAAAGCATGAGGATTAATTCTGTCATGACAGGGTTTTTCAGCATTAGAGGCCATAAAGACCCCAAACAGCTGGTCCAGACTACTTTTAAATGAAAAGCCATAGAAGCAAAGGGGAGTGTCTGGGGGGGTTGTTCTTTGACTATTATGATTGGCTCATTCAAAAGGGCTACTATCAATAATTGGCTGGAGAGCAGTTGCCAGATCAGATGAGGTAAGAGATCACTTTGATCCCGTTTCCCAGGGACTGAGTCAAAACATACGTCTGTGGGTAATTGTTCAGGAACTGAGTCAACATCTAAGGGTTATCTTGCCCCTATTCAATAACTGAGTTCTATTTGGAGAACATCCACAAGGACTCAGGGAGATGATGGAAAGTTCCCAACATTTCAGTATGTGTGTGGGCAATTGTTAGGTCCTTGGTTCCCAGGGGGAAAGGGGTGGAGCATTACTGCTGAGACTGAAAGTTGTCAGAAATGGCTTTAAAGTTAGTTTAAGTTCTACAGTTCAATGTTCCTGGCACACCAGCAACTAATACAAATTATGACTACTTGAAACCTACAGCTTGAATTTACTCAAGGTTGTATTAACTTGTATGTCAACAAACTCTAATACCGAGAACTCCCAAACATATTTTCTTATGAGTTGAATATAACTTCTTTCTTGTATTAAAATCTGTGAAATTCTTACGTAATAGTATGGTTTTGCCCACGGTAACATAATGTTTTGTCTAAGGCCAGAAATTTCTGAGTCTTCCTACTTTTAGTATCAATATAATGCTTTGGAACTGGACTAAATATTTTTCAGCCACTCTCAGCTCTTCAAAAGAATCTTCCAGCACATTTTTGGGGATTTCTAAGCTAACATGAGAATGGACATTATGTCTACTTCATACTTTTTCATGATAGGTGCAGACAGATTGACCCATGACATTAAGTTGAAAATGAGTCCTTTATAAAGCCTTATTATGTTTCATGATGAATTTTCCAGGATGTCTATAATAGCATTCTTTAAATGATTTAACAAAAAGAATTGAAATTCAATGTATTCCTTGGGGCTTGTAGAATAGAATTCTAAAGTACAGCAGTGTAGGGCCCATGGGTCTACCCCAGATCCCGGGTTTCATCTTGAGGACAGTTTCTGGCCAGTCAGCTAAAATATCTTGTTTGTTCCTGTGCTCCCTCTGCCCTGCCTGGTGATTAGCTATTCCTAATTGTTTACTCCATCTTGGGCATGGTAATTTCCCACCTGCCTGGGGGAAATTCCTTGTGCAGCAGATAGGTATATAAGGTTTTTCCTAAGTTTAAATAAATGGTATTTGGCTGATTTCCTTTCAAATGACCCAGGTCTCTTGTGTGTTCTTTCAATCTCCAGGCCCTTGCCCGGCTTGCATATGGTACAGTGGAGCACACACTGTACTGAAAGTAACGCAGGCACAGGCATTACACAACAGAACAGATCACCACAATGTATTACTAAACCATGGGGAGCCATGTTTTGTGGATGTGTTTTGTTGATTCAGAGCCATGAAGGGACACAGCCCAATTTGGATGATGTGTTTCACTGACTTACTTACTTACTTGACTTACTTACTTTGGTGACTCAAATGCTTTCTCTCTGATATCTATTCTCCATCGTACCACAAATTTCAAGGAACAATTACTTCAGAGAGTATTTAATGAGACCTTATTCCTGCAGAGATGGAACATACACAGGTATCTACTCACCCAACAAGGAACTGAAAAAAGAACTAAGCCAAACTTGTTGAACCAATCAGCTTTATTTTGGGGTTAGAGGAATATCAGAAAGTGATGTTTATTGCACTACAAAGGACTCAAAGACAGTTGTAACCATGAAGCTTCAAATCAGCATGGGATACAGCATAAAAATTAAGGACCCTGGAGCACACTGTACACCTGTAGGCATATCTTCAAGTTAAAGAGCATACTATCTTGGTGGATCATTTTGTCAAATTTGAGCAGTATGATCTGAGTTTTTCCATTTGAGTTAAGCATACTGAATCCTGTCAGTTTCAGGAATTTCTTGGAAGTTATTTTGAGGTGTCTATTTCCTATCTTAGTCAGCTCTCATCCAATATGGATCAATACAGTCTCCAAGAAATTGCCATATACCAGTACATCCTTCAGGTTTTGCTGAGGCAGAGTATGAATAAAGTATTCATACTTTCAAAAGTATTGCTAAGGCAGAGTATAAAGAGTATGCCACAATATTTGCTATGGAAACTTTTCTCCCCTTTGTGAATTTTCAGATGTTTCTGTAGACTTGAGAGACAAAAAAGGGTTTTCCTCATATGTTACATTATAAAGTTTCTCTCCTGTATAAATTCTTTGATGTGTTCTCAGGGTGATTTCTGTGGGAAATGAGTTTTTGCATTGACTATATTTGTAAGATTTCTCTTCTATATGAATTCGCTGATGTTTTCTAAGATTTGAGCAACTGATAAAGGATTTGTAACATGCACTACATTTATAAGGTTTCTCTCCTGTATGAAGTCGTTCATGAATTCTAAGGTGGTCTTTTGTGGTAAAGGATTTATCACATTCACTACATTTGTAAGGTTTCACTCCTGTATGAATTCTCTGATGAATTCTAAGGTGGCCTATCTGGGTAAAGCATGTATCACATTCACTACATTTGTAAGGTTTCTCTCCCATATGAAGTCTCTGATGAGTTCTAAGACTGCTCTTCTGGGTAAAGGACTTCTCACATTCATTACATTTATATGGTTTCTCTCCGGTATGAATTCTGTAATGAATTCTAAGATGGTCTTTCTTGGTAAAGGATTTGTCACATCCATTACATTTGTAAGGTTTCTCTCCTGTATGAACTCTCTGATGATTAGTAAGATGGCCTCTCTGGGTAAAGGATTTGTCACATTCACTACATTTATAGGGCTTCTTTCCTATATGGATTCTCTGATGTGTTCTAAGACTGCTTTTCTGGGTAAAGAATTTGTGGCATTCATTACATTTATATGGATCCTTTTGTCTATGAATTCTCTGATGAGTTCTAAAATGGTCTTTCTTGGTAAAGGATTTGTCACATTCACTACATTGGTAAGGTTTCTCTCCAGTAAGAATTTTCTGATGCATTCCATGTTCTGAGGTACTGATAGAGAATTTGTCACATTCACTATATTCGTAGGTATTCTCTCCAGAATGCAATTTGCAATGTCTTTTAAATTCTGATGTATGAGAAAAGCACTTAGAACACTCTGTACTGTAGGTTTTTTCTCCACAATGGAACTTGCAGTGTACTTTGATTTGTGACAAATGTAGAAAGGATTTACTACATTGTGTACATTTATAGAATTTCTGTTTATTATGACCTCTCTGATATCTACTAAGGCTTGAGTCTGTCTTGAAGCATTTATGGCTTTGTTGAGGTTTCTTCACACTATTCGTTCTTTTTAGCATGAGTTCATGCTTAGGGTCAAAAGATTTATCATTCTCTGTATTTTTGTGTTCTTTTTGTCCTGTGTGTATTCTTTGATTCTGACTAATGATGAAACACAAATTTAAACAGTTTACACAACCATTAACTTTGCAAGCTTCTTCTTCAGGGTTTCCACATTTATGGCTGTATAAGTGTAACGATTCAACAGAAGAGTCTTGGTGGTTACCAAATATGTACTTGTTGTAGATTTTTGTTTCAGCCCTAGCATTATGATTATATTTGCAGAATTCATGAATTCCTTTGTCAGGCTCATTGTATTTATAAGGATTCACTTTGGTATATACTTGCTGATGGACAATGTGCTCTGAGCTTTGATCCAAGACTTTCTCATTATTATAGCATATGCAATGGTTCCCTGAAAAATTAGCACAATGAGGGAAGACAGGGATTAATGCATGAGTAAGAGACTTAACTGATTTGCCTTAAGTTTTTTAAGAAACATAACTAGCAATTCTCAGGGATAGAGCTCTCACCCTAGGTCTTCTCTGTCTCACGTGACTCGAGCAATGTTCAGAAGAACCTCAACTCTGATCTATATTAAACCACAAGAACTGACAGTAACCTTCTCATTTTTATCTATACTGTGTACTTTGCAGAAGATAGGACAAATAGTGGTCAAGCAATAAATAGAGGACCTCCTGCTGAACAATGTTCCTCTAATTTCTTGTGCATGTTTTTGAGACCAAGTCACACTGGGTAGCTTTGGTCAGCTAAGAACTCATTATGTAACCCAGGCTGTAATGGAATTCAGCATATCCTCTTGCTTCAGCATTCACATTGCTATGATTAAATTATGCATTTTCAGGGTTAAACATAGAGAATACATCTCAAAAACTAAATAATAAACAAAAAGCCATGCTCACTACCCACAGCTCTCATTATTTAAACCTCCTGAAATTTAAAAATCAAAAATAGGTCAATAATTTAATTCAATAATAACATAAAAATATTCCAATTATTATGTGTAATGCAATATATTTTCATGCTCTGAATAATCAATTTCCTTTGAACTTTGATATTTTCTTTTAAAACTAGATAGAAGCAGCTAGAGTGATCACACAGAATATAGCATTATCTACACTTCTAGGGAACACAGAATAGTGTAAACTGCACCATGAAAAAAATTAGGTGAATAATCAGAATTTCCATTATTTCTAGAAGTGTCTAGACAGTTAAGATAGATTACATATTAAATGAAGTAGATAAATAAAAATGATGAATCAGGAATTCCTAAAGGAAAAAAAAAAGCATTCTTACCTACAAAGACTAGATTGTTATAATTCTCCAACATAACATCCAAGTACAATGCCCTCTGAGTACAATCAAGACATTCCCATTCCTCCTGCGAGAGATCCACAGCCACATCCCTGAATGTTAACAGACTCTGTAAGAGAAAATTATCTATATACTATGTGCGGCTGGACAAAATATGTTCCTAGGTAAAAGAGGCTGAAGAACTACAGATACTTTCTGTGATATAGATAAGGCATGGCATTTTTTCAAAGACAAGTTGTTCAAATTTGTTCAAAATTTTCTATAAGGGCTACAGAAATGTGTTAGATGTTAATCACAATGTATAGACTGACAATGCTTACAATCTTAAGGTCTCTCTCCTTCATGAATTTTCTGACATTTTCTAAGACCTTAGCAGCAGATAAAAGGTTTCCTACAATCACCACATTTGAAAATGGTCTCTGTTGTTTAGAGTCAGTAATGACTTATAATCCTTTAAAATGTAGTTTGGTTCCGAGTACATTCATGGTACCACACAACAGACTTTAACTCCAATTCCATGAAATCCCGTGTTCGCTTCTGAACTAAACAGATAGGAGGCTTACATAATACATACTTACATGTTCAGGCAAATACACCCACGTAGAAAAAATAAAACATAAATTTAATTATAGTAATAGATGATTTCAAAACGTCATCGTCTATGTTGTATTTTCTATCTCTATAAAACAGATGACCTAATAGTTTCACAATGAGCAAACTTTTAGGGAATATCACATACTTGTGAGGTCTTCATGCAGGAATTTACTTTTATGAAGTATGTGTTAATATCAAGTAGGATCTATGCTTCCAAATTCTACAAGTATCAACTTTGCTAAACTATGAAAACTGCATTGATCCTATCTGCAGCTGAGCAACATCATATTATATTCTAACAGGTTCAGTTGAGATCCAGAGACCTAAATGCACCCTTTATAATGCAAAGGAATAGAATATGGAATGCAAATTTATTTATGAATTTAAATCAATGTTTTCTTTAAACAGTAAGGAGTGTACCATCAGTGTATGCATCCAATATTCCAAACAACAGACTTAAATAGTTTGTGCAGTTATTTTATGAGAATATTTTCACAACCATTAAGTAAATAAAAAAGCAGCAATAGACAAAATTAAATGTATCAATTTTTGAAAATTGACACACCAGTTTAGATAATTATAATTTCATATATTCAGTATGGTGTTTCACTATAGAATAGCTAGAAATATATGTGTAAATAAATAGCAGCATGGGACAATGCATTCATAGAAAGTAGAAACATTTTTTCTAATTGAAGCTAATGTTTTAAGTTTTTGAGAATTATACTCATTTCATTAATTTTGAATACATTATTATTCATGAGATTGGCTCAATTAAAAAGTCAAGCCTTCTAATTTCAACTCTATTCTTTTCTTCAGTATCTGAGCTCAGTCATCTAAATGTCATTTATAATTCTTCCTTCATTACCCACAAACTAGAAGATGCCAGATTCTGTACTATCTATCTCACAAACATACAACAGGAATGTAAATCTTAAGGCAAGGGAAATGGCCCAGATGTAAAGGCACTTACTGTTCCTGCACAGAAATCTAATTTAATTTTCTCTACACACATGGCAGCTCATTACACAGTCTCTGACTCAAGTGTCAAGGCTTTGGTGCTGACCTCAGGGATTCACATAATGTATCATGTAGTATGCATAAAATTATGCAGGAGAACATTCATATACTTAAATAATATCTTGCTGTAAAAAGAGAAATAGAAACCTGCCAATCACCGCAATACTTTAGGATCTCTATGTAATACAAAGCTTCAGGAAGAGGAAAAACAAGGTGGAGGAGCCTTATACTACCAAGAGCAAAGAGTAAAGTGATTAAATAGGACATTTAATGATTCTTCAAAATTAATGGCTTATGTACAACACCAATTCCAGAAAATTCTTGCTAATAGATTCCACATGATACAACACAAAGGTGGAGACAGTGGTGCTTATGTCCTTCTGAGATATTAAAACTGATCTGAAGAATTAAAACATTGGTCTATTGACAACTTATAATTGAGAATTAAGAATATGATCAGGACTTCTCCTCAGATGAATGGATTTCAGTTAGTAACACACCCAACAACACTGGGTAATGTAAATGTCAAAAGGAAAAACTAGCATACTACAATCTGCATTGGTGTAGGAGGATCTTCTGTCTATGTGTTGTTTTCACTGGTTGAATAAAGAAGCTGCCTTGGCCTTTTGATAGGGCAGCCCTTAGGTGGGCGCAGTAGACAGAACAGGATGCTGAGAAGAAGGCAGGCTGAGAGAGCTGCCATGGAGCCAGCCACCAGGTCACACATGCTGGATCTCAACCGGTAAGCCACAGTCATGTGGTGACATACAGATTATTAGAAATGGGTTAATCAAGATGTGAGAGTTAGCCAATAAAAGGCTAGAACTAATGGGCCAGGCAGTGTACTGTTCCTTTCATCACCTATACTCTCTAGGGTGCTGATATATGTATTATTGGAATTCAAGACAGTGAATCTCTTCTAATTCTACATTTCCACAAATGACTCAGTGGCATAATTTAAAAAGTCCATATATTTGCATGTCCACATTCATTTTCTGGATCTGGAAATCTGACCATCCCAGAAATACAATCTTTCATAAATAATATAAAAGGACAAATGTCTATCCTATGTAGATGCTGGCCACCAATATATTTCTTTGGGTATCATTTGCAATAGATTATTTTAAGAGTTGCAGGACTTAAAGAATTTATGTCCTCTAAGTAAAACATGGAATGAAAATATAATGTGAAGTGCTGTTCAATACATGTGAAAAAAATCTATACACTTACTCATAATTATCAGAGTAGAAAAAAACATAAATCATACAAAAGAAACACTTTAGATAATATTACCAGAGGTACAGAATTAAAGTCTAGAAAGCTTTTAATACTAAAAATAAATGTCATAGAAATGTAAACATGACACTGACCTCAGGAGTATTTATCTGAAAAACACTCATTCTTCTTGTTGCTCTCCTCTGAGTTTCTGTGTGTGGAACCAAGATGGGAATCCTTGCTGAAATTTCACATAAAGGTGTCAAAAGTACAAAGCTAAAATTAATCCAACTCTGTTATGAATAATGCCAAACCAAATAAAAAGAGCTCGAAATCAAAATGATATCAGAAAATTTTCAACATTTCTACAGACAAGAGAGCACAGGAGGATATATTTTGAGTGGAGAAAGAAAATGACTATGAACCTAATCTTTGCATCAACAGACATTGTCTCCTAAAAATTCATGGAGAAGGGTACAGAAAAAAGTTTATGAAGTAATAAACGTCATTCATTCATGCAGCACTGCAGATCATAATTAGAGGCAAAGAATACATAGAAAAACCAGAGTGTTATCAGTCACAACACAACAAATACAGCATTTTATATAATAGATAAAGGAGAACTAGGGAGTACTCGACTATGTCCAACACACAAAACGAGCAAACTTCCATTTCCAACTAAAAGAAAATACATTAATACTAGTAATTTTATCAACAAGAATACTAAAAAAAAAAAAGAAAAAGAAAAACTCACAAAATAATGTCATGTGATAAGAAGATCTCAGTAAAAACTGTAATGCCATAGAACAAACTTCAACAGATGCTATAGAGATTTGCATTGGTATGGATCTTGGTTTACTGATGCAAATTTAAAGTCAGTCTTGTTATATGTATTATTTCTGCTCTTGATTGAGGTATTGTAGTTGTGTAGTTCATTTTAAAATGTAATGTATAATTAATAAATATAGTTTAATAGGCATCTATAAGTCAAGTTTGTAGTCATGTTAGTTAGCTTTTCTAGATATATAGAGATATATTTCAGTTAGATATTCTTATCTTGCAGAGAACTTCAGAATATGACATTTAAATGACTTAGGGCTATACTGACATGAGACATGATTGCTTCTGATAGCACCAATCTATTCCCGAGAAAACTTTGAGCATCAAAGACACTCCACTCGGAGTTTGTTTTCTTCTTGGCACAATTAGTCTTTGGACAAGGAACTGCCCATACCTCAAGCACTGACAAAGTGCATGGTATCTGGAAATGGATAAGCAGGACACAAAGAAAAAGACTGTTAAATCTTGTCAAGACAGGGTAAGATGGTTCTGAAAAGTTTCCTGCCTCTAATAATGGTCTGTCAGTTATGCTAGGCCTTAGCCAGAGTTGGTTGCTTCAAAGGTGTAAGTGAGATTTTGGGTGATTGCTCAAGTAGATAATTGTCTTTGTCATATATTGCTCACTTTAGAAGCTACTTGATTGTACTTCCTGCCTGCTCAAGTAATATTATCTCCCTTCTCATGCTTTGGATGGGGTTGAATAATTGATAAATCATAATTACCACCCTCTTATGATCTAGCCAAGACATTTCCAATACAAGACTTAGACCCCTTAGAATAGAATGTTTATTAAAACATTTGTCATACATTCCTTGCATAATATTGTTTATGTTGATTGCAATTCTAATCTTATACTTGATATCTGTTCCTAGTGTATATGGTTTTGTATTGGGTTTAGAACTCTCTTATTTTAACAAAAGGGGGAGGTGCTGTAGTAGCACATTCTACTCCTTCAGCCAATAGCATTTAAGATACCAGCCCACTTGGGCATGGTCTCTTATACTGTAAATGCAGCTATAAAGTGTGTGCTCTCTCTCTTGTTTCCACCTCTCTTTTCTGGCTGTGGGATTCAGTTGCTGTTCCCCGTTCTAGCAGAGGATTGTGATCTGTGAGTCTACCCCTAAGTAAACAACTCTTTATCATTCATAATTCTGTGTGTCTGAGAATGGGGCTGTGGGCATGGCTCTCAGAGGCAGCGAACAGCTCTACCATACTGGGCTGGGCAGGGCAAGCAAACAGTACCATATTTCTCCTAGTAATGGTGCAGCTTAAGGTTTTAAGAAATGTTTAACATTTTAAGAAGTGCTCCTGGAGAGTAAAGAATTATAGATACACAGTAGGACAGATTCAGACAAGAAACAATCTTTTAAATCAACAAGTATAAGAGGTCATCATTAGGTAGTAGGGAAGGCAAAGAAATTCCAGACTGTAGAGAGCCCACTGGCTGAATCAACTTACTAAGCAGGTACCATTCTCCATTTTCCAGATTTCTTTTTAATAACAAATACAGAATTCCAAGAGCTGGTTGATTCTTCAATATGCTGAGCATTTACCTGTGCCTATAACAGCAACTCTAAAGCCTGAAGTTTCTCTGGTGTTAAAGGCTATTGTGCAAACCATACAGGTTTGTCTGCCAACCATTTTAAAGTTAGGGTTGTGGGTGTCTTTGAAAGATCAGCAGCTATTGTGTCTTGTTCTTGAACAACCTGAATGGTCGTTGATTGTTCTTTATAATACCTTCTAATATTTTTCCAGAAATGTACGCTAATTTACTCTTTGTTTCTAAGATTGGTATGATGTTAATCTGAATATTTCATTGTTGTAACAAATTACATCCCCACATCATTTGTATGTTAGCTACATATGCTTTTAATTTTCCTCTCTGTCCTTCGGGCCCTATACATTCGAACCATCTCATGCTCTGTTTTACCTGAGGTAAAGTTCCAGTCCCTAAAAGCTGACCATTTATGTCCTGAAGAGGCCAACTTGGATGCCAAGATTTTGGTGCAGTAATTTTTACATCCACACTTGTGCTTACCAGACCTTCATTGACGCCATTCATTCACATTTTTAATTTTGATCTTTGTTCATTCATAGGAGTTTCCAAGAATATTCACTTTACTGTTTTTCCTGAATTTTCTGTTCTCTTATCCAGAGCAGTATGGTTTCTTACTACAGGCATTATGCTTTTTGAATTGCTCTGAGAAGGGATTTCCTCTACAATAACAGGAAACAACTGAATCAAATTTGGCATAGAGGCCTGCTAGAGGTCCCTCAATGAGATATCTGACAGCAAAGGGTTATCTTGAATGTTACTTGTGAACTACATTCAGTAGTTCAATGCCTGCCTTTGCCACAACTTCCGCATAATCCAGAAGTGAGTCATATTTTCAAGAGACTCAATTATTATTTGTCTAGCTTCTGAATTCGTTATCATTCTGTTTACTGCTTATGTCAATCTTTGCAAGAAATCAGCAATTTTGGAACCTGGTCCATAGTTACAATGGAGGGCCTGTTGGAAAGAAGAGACTAAGGCCATTGAACAATTTTGTAAAGCTAGAGGTATAGAAATCACCCAAGATCAACTTCTTGGAGAAGGAGAAGGCAATCCAGATGATGATGCCCATACCCTGGTTTTATGGCAGGCAGCATCTTGGAATTCTTGGGACAGAATTGAAGAAGTAGGAAAGAAGATTGAGTCATTTACTAAAATCACACAGAACCTGACAGAAACCTTCACTGATTTCTTACCTCTACCAATGCTCAGACCAAAGGGGAGATCCTGTCCTCAGACTGCTTCCACAGATTGTATTCCCATACTGCTTCAGACTGTCTCCTCAGACTGCACTGAATTCCAGTTTCCTCCCACTTTACAATCCTCTCTCTGATCAGCCATATCACACCTGTCTCCACCTCCCTAGTGCTGGGATTAAAGGTGTGTTATCCCAACTGTTGGGATCACCTTTGTGTGAGTTCTGTTTCTATTTCAGATTGGATCAATTTCTTGTTGTCCGAGGTAGTCTTGAACTAACAGAGATTCATCTGTCCTCTGAGTACTGATACGAAAGGTGTCTGCCACCACTTCCTGGTCTCTAATGGCTTAGTTTTCTTCTCTGATCTTAAGACAAACTTTATTTTTTAAAACACAAACAAAATATCACTAAACAATACCCTTCACAATAGCCACAAATAATATGAAATATATTCCATTAACTCTAACCAAGCAAATAAAAGACTCTTATGAAAAACCTTCAAATCTTTAATGAAAGAAATATAAGGTGTCAAACGATTGAAACAGTTCCCATGCTCAAGAATCTGTAGGATTAAAAAATAAAAATGGCTATCTTAACAAATCAATCTACCGATTCAGATAATCCCCTTAAAAATTCCAACACAATTCTTTACAGACCTTAAAGGACAACAATAAACTTCATATGAGAAAGCAACAATAAAAACCCAGGATTTAAAAAATAAAAACCTGTACAATAAAAGAACATCAAGAAGTATAACCATCCTTGATTTCAAGCTGTCATAATAAAAACCACATGGTACTGGCATAAAAACATACTCTTTTTTTTTTTTTCAATGAAATCAAATCAAAGACCCTGATAAATGCTTACTAATGGATACCTGACTTTTGAAAAAGAAGCCAGAAATACACAATGGGGGGAGAAAAGCAGCATCTTCAATAAATGGTGCTGGTCTAACTGGAGGTTGGCATGTAGAAGAATGCAAATAGATCCTGTATCTGTCACCCTGCACAAAACTCACATCCAAGTGAATCAACGGCTTCAACATAAAACCATATAAGCTCAACCTGAAAGAAGAGAAAGACTAGCCTTGAATGATTAGCATAGTAGACAACTTCCTGAACAGAAAACCAGTAGTGCAGGTACGAAAATAACCAATTATTAAGCAGGACTTCATGAAATTAAAAAGCTTCTGTAAGGTAACACCATGGTCAATATAAGAAAATGACAGCCTACATATGGTTTTCCATATGTCACCAACTCTACTTTTGACAAACGGCTAATATCCAAAATAAATAAGGCACTTAAGAAACAAACCAAAAAAATTCAATTAAAAATGGGCTACGGATCTAAACACAATTCTCAAAAGAGGAATCTCAAATGACTAGAAATACTTCAAGAAATGTTCAACATTCTTAGCCATCAGGGAAATGCAAGTCAAAACTACTATGAGATTTCATCTTAAGCTTCACAAGTGACAGCTCATGCTGATGAGGCTGTGGATTAAGGGGAACACTCCTCCATTGGTTATGGGAATTCAAACTTACACAGCCACTATGGAAATCAATACTGTGGTTCATCATAAAACTGGGGATCAACCTACCTCAAGATCCAGTTATAGCACCATCTTACCACAAGGGACTTGTTTATCTATGATCCTAGCATCTTTATTCATAATAGACAGAAATCGGAAACAACTTAGTTGTCTATCAACTGAAGAACAGATAAAGGGAATGTGGTATATTTACACAATGGGAAATTACTCAGCTGTTATAAATAATGACATGAAATTTTTAGGCAAATAGATGAAACCAGAAAATATCATCCTGACTGAGGTACCCCAGACCCAGAAAAACAAACATATATACTCATTTATGAATAGACATTGGGTGTTAAGTAAAGGATTATCATTCTACAATCCACAGAGGGGAAATAAATTTTGCAGGTGGGCTGAGGTTAGGGGGAATGGGAACAAGAAGGATCAGGTGGGAGTGTAGGGAAAGAATACTAAGAGAGATGATTGGAATGGTGTGTGGAAGAATTGGGGGCAATATGAAAACTTAGTGCAGTGGAAGCTCACTAAAATTTAAGAGTGACCTGGCAAAGAATCCTAGTAATGGGGAAACCTTTAATCTATCCTGTGTGCAAGATGTGCTGGGGCAATGGTGGAGTAGTTGTGGGAGGGTTCAATCAGTGACTGATCCAATTTGAGGCCCATCCATGAGAGGAAGCCCACAAATGACATTGCCTTTGGGCCTGGAAACAGAGACTGGATAGCCTAGACATCACAAATGAAACCAAATACAACTGGCAAAAACAAACAAATACATCAATGATCTGATTCCAAATGAAATTCTGCTTTACTCATTGATTGGTTTGTAGCCTAATTATCATCAGACAGATGACAAACAGCAACTGATGGGAGATGATACAGAGACCCACAGCCAAACATTAGGTGGAGCCAGGGGACCTCCACAAAAGAGGCACAGGAAGAATTTTGGGAGCTAGAGGGGTCAAAGACAGCATGAGAACACAGCCTACAGAATCAACAACAGTTCATAATTGATCACAGACACTAAAGCAAAAATCACTGACAATGTATGGGTCTGTGCTAGGATCTATGTATGCATGTTAAAACAGGACAGCTTGATATTCTTGGTGAACTCCTAACAGTGGTGTTGGGACACTCTTTTACTTTCTATTAGGAAACTTTTCCTCTTACTGGTTTGCATCATCCAGTCTAGATATGAGGGTTTGTGCCTAGTCTTATTTTAACTTGGTAAGCTGTGTTTGGTTAATAAGCCTGGGTAACCTGTAATTTTATTTTTCAAAGGAAATGAAGGAGAAAAGCATCTGTGAGAAAGATGAGGTGGTGTGGGACTGGGAAAAGAGGAGGAAGGGGAAACTGGTTGGGATGGGATGTAATGTATGAGAAAAAAAATAAAACAAACTCAGTATTTTAAAAATAAGTAAGCCTAATATGCACTGAAATTTTCTCTCTGTCAAGTTAAGGTCTATATTCAAATTTCTCTACAATGACAAATCCTGCAGACAACATGAAAGAAAGAACTCAGAGACATAATGTCAGGGGTAATTCAACTTAATGCAGCCATCATACAGGTTGCACACAGCTTCTTCGACAATCAAACAAGCAAAAATTCACATATGACTTGACTATATTACACATGTGGTTCTGTAAGAAATGACTCATTATAGTACATTCCTGCAAAATTGAACTACTCACTGACAAACAAATGTGAATAGAAAAAGCAGATGGAAATCAGAATACATATATTACAATTGAACAATGACACACACACAGCTTTCATGTTCTCATTAAAATAAATCCAAAAGTGACTTTCACTTAGTTAAGAATTTTAAACAATTCATTTCAACAGGAATGGGGAATTTTTGAAAAACAGAAAAAATAAGCCAAGTTCATATGAAATTTTGAGAAAGCACAGCATTCAAAAACCTTCAGAAGAGCAAAATGAGATTTCAAAATCTATTAATATCAATGCAATAAAAACCATTGAGTATTGACTTGATGAAAGAGCAAGTAACATCAACAAGATGACAATTAAGAGAGATTTAAAACTTTGCAGAAATACTAAGCAATTCTTATTGAAGTCATGAAGGCATCATTTTAGGAAATGTGAAAAGTAACAAAGTAAAAAAAAAAATCTAAAGAACCTACCAAAAATATCAAAAGTATATCTGGATACAAACCTAGAGGCACCAATTTTCCTAATTTTATAAGATGCTAAACTTTAAGGGATGGAAATCATTATACTGATATGAACACACATAAAAGATATACACAGGATGGGGATGCCATTATAGGAATCTCACCTTGGAATTTTCCACATGTAAAGTTCCGCCCCCATGAAACACTATATAAACCCTGACTTCTGCTCAGCTCTCTACTGCTTCCTCCTCCCCGCCAGTAAGCAGAAGCAGACACCCTCTTTTATTTTCCCTCCAAATAAAACTCTTGGTTGAGGAGGTTTGCTATGTGGTGTGACTCTGGTATTCCTTGCTACCCAACTATAAGAATACCTTTCCCTTCAGAGCTTCAACACTTGCACTGGGGAAACCTTCCCCATGGGAGCAAAGCTGTAACACTTGCACTGGAGATCCTTCCCCATCTAAGCTGGAACACTTCCAATTCAGGAAATCTTTCCCTCAGAGCTTTCACAATGTCACTTGGGAAGTCTTTCACCTAAGAGCTGTAACACATTGGTGCACTTCCCCTGGGGTCTAAACTGCACTGGAACAGTATCCCTCACCTCAGGCTCACCTGCAACAGACTCATCCTCATCTTCTGGCTCACAGATTGCGTGGCAACCCATCCACTAAAGTCAATTCAGTTTGCTTCCACTTTGACTGGTGTAAATTCTTCCCTGAGTTCAATGCAGTGACTACTGTTCGTGGAGCACCCCTCTGGTACTCTTGGGAATGAAGGTACCCTGAGTTTGAAGGCTATGGCTGGCCCTCTTCCCCTAACCCTGGCTCCCCACCCTTGAAGCTGCAATCCTGTAATTTCTTTAGGCCCAACTGAGTTACTACATGCACCACTTCCTGGCTTCTTCTCCCATCTCCCCTTTGGAGCTGTTCATATTCCCTAGCTCCTCTAGGCTGCTGTGGCTTTTGTGACTCCATTTTCTAATTCTTTTTGTGAATAAGACCCTTCTCCTAAAGCTCAGTTTTTGTCCTCATCTTATGCACTCCTTGCTTTCTGGAAAGTCTTGGTACCAGGTGCCAGTTCTCTCCTTCAACTGAGCCAGATTAGGCCCATGACCCCTGCTGAATGCAGTAAGGACACACTGAATGGCTTAGGTCTTCCTTGAGTCCTGGGGATACCTGAGACAACAAGCAGCAGTGACATTTTTCATCCCATGCTCTTCTCTCACCAAGGGAAACATTATCTCCCATACCCTCTCATTCATTACTCATTCATTCATCTTTTAGAAAATCTCCAGACTTTCTACCTGATAGCTGACCAGAAAGGTCCCAAATTTACTTGCTTTTGCTAGTAATTTTAGTCTCAATACCCCTTAAACAATCAACCAGAGGGCTAACAGCACCCTAGTACCTAACAATATTCAGTTAATAATGATCAGGGAAATGGAAAGATTCCCCACACTCAATTTCTGTTTTCTCTAAACCAAGCCCTATTGGTTTTTGTCAGGTTTGTCCCCTCCCCCTCCAGCCCACAGGACTTTTCAGTTATTGTTAATGGAACTGTAAGTGTGATGCAATCTGGAAGCCAGAAGCCAAACCTAGCAGGAGAGGGAAAAAGCAAAGGACCAGGTCAACTGCTCTGTATACACACCCAAAGTTGGTAGTCTCTCAGTTCTCTCCTGTAGCATTCTCAGTCTTTAGCCAGGGCTCAAGTATTTCCTATCTCTAACTCTTCATTTCCTCAGTTTACTAAATTCAGTTTTACAGATATTTGATGGGTTTTAGGTATGAGTGGTATTAGATTATTTTTTTTATGATGTCCCATTTCAATTAAAAGATGGCTTTGGAGTTTGGTTAGGCTCCCCTCCTCTAAAACCAAGCATGTTTATTTAAAGGTTTCCTCCAAAATGTCCAGCCCTTATCAGGATAGCCATATGATTATATGACATAGAAAGGAGAGCAAAACAAAATTAAGCAGCATACCATTCCCAATGGGGACTAGATACTTATCTCATACTCTTTTGGTTTTGGTTTAACTCTCTAAAACATTTGCTAAGGTAAAAATCTTATCTCAAATTTTGTAAGCAAAAAGAGTATAATTTAAAACTTGTAAAAGCTGTAACAAAAGGGTTAGCTCATAATACCTGGGTTGACATGAAAAATGCATCCATTTCACATACATAACCTTAAAAGAAGCATGTTGCTTACTGTCATTTTACCTGTTGTCCCATAATGGGATAGGGAGAGTCACATGGCTAGCAGCCATCGTTGTTAGGGTTGGAAAGAGTGGATTTTGTCATGTGATTTCAGTACCATAACTAAAAGTGACCAGGTAGCTATGAGGTGGTGGTGCATGTCTTTAATCCCAGCACTCAGGTATGCAGATCTCTATGGGTTTTAGGCTAGCATGGTCTACACAGTGAGTTTCAGGATGGCTAACACTGTTTCGCAAACAAAACCTGTTTCAAAATAAAACTTAAAAAAAAAAAAAAGTAACCACATGGTGTAAGCCAACTAGGAAAAAACAACTCCTCCTAGCCATAAAGCCCAGGCCAGATGACTCCTCCATTTCTGATTATGCCTTAAAGCTTCCGTCTTATTGGCCTCCACCCACAGTCCCTTCTTTACCACTTTGGCGTCTCTGGTCTCCCTTTCTGCCTCCAAAGTGATAGGCCGCCCAAATCAACCCATTCAAGTACCAACTTTCAGCCCACTGGCATCTAGTAGTCCTCTAGCTCCAAGGGTCACCAAGGGTCACCTTTACATGCCCCATCTGGCCTAAACTGGCCACAGTTCTCCCTTTGTGGGAGGTTGCCTGGGTGATGGCCTTTTCTCATTATGGAAACTCTCTCAAATAGAAGAGACCTTGGGGACCTACACTGCTACTTCTTCCACCTTGATTAAAGAATGACAGTATATTACCCAATCTTACAACCTCATGTCTATATGATTATCACCAACAACCTTTTCCCCAAGGAGCACAGGTAAGTCTGGGACCAGGATAGGACACATGCAGGCAAAATTCACCAAACTACTTCCACTGTCCTAGTCAAAGCTAAGATAGTCCTTGACCAGGATCCTGAATGGAACTGCAATAATCCAGGGTGAATCCTTGCTATGGATCAGTTTATAACTTGACTACTGGCCAGTAACTACAAAGCTGCTCTTTTAAAAAAAAAAAAAAAGATTTATTATCTATATAGTATTCTGCCTGCATATCTGCCTGCAGGTCAGAAGAGGGCACCAGACCTCATTATAGATGATTGTAAGCCACCATGTGATTGCTGGGAATTGAATACAGGACCTCTGGAAGAACAGCCAGTGCTCTTAACTGCTGGACTATCTCTCCAGCCCTGCAAAGCTGCTCTTCAAGAAGTAAATTATGAAAAAAATCCAAGAGTTCAACTAGGACAAACACAGAAACCAGTTTCAATTCCTAGAATCCCTTAAAAAGGTTCAATATACCAATCTAGAGTGTGAGACCCTAGATAGAGAACAATCCCTTATGACCTACTTCTCCCAGAATTTCCTTTATTTTAAGGTCAAACACAAACATCTAGAGAAAGGAACTCTGGCTCTACAGGTAGAAGTCATAGCCATGTGCTTCAAAGTATACCATGGTAAAAA